>NW_027660470.1:40000-42500 GCF_963280865.1 Gymnoscopelus braueri | reverse complement strand
GTGCGTGTTTGTGCGCGTGCGTGCGTGCCTGCGTGCGTGCCTGCGTGCGTGCCTGCGTGCGTGCGTGTGAGCATGTGTGCGTGTGATTAACATGAGGCTTATGAGTTGACGTACTACCTGTCTATCTCTCCTCTCCTCTCCTCTCATTCTGCATATTACTCACCCAACTAATGATGTGTGTGTGTGTGTGTGTGTGTGTGTGTGTGTGTGTGTGTGTGTGTGTGTGTGTGTGTGTGTGTGTGTGTGTGTGTGTGTGTGTGTGTGTGTGTGTGTGTGTGTGTACACTTGATCTCCATCTTGCAGTGTAATTGCAGATCAAACAGACAGGTGTAGTTAATGTCGTTTAGCTGTCTGAACAAATCTCCCCCAATACCCCCCCTCCTGCTGTGTGTGTGTGTGTGTGTGTGTGTGTGTGTGTGTGTGTGTGTGTGTGTGTGTGTGTGTGTGTGTGTGTGTGTGTGTGTGTGTGTGTGTGTGTGTGTGTGTGTGTGTGTGTGTGTGTGTGTGTGTGTCATGTTTTTCTGCATGAATGAGGTTGGTCTGACATGATGAGATGACATCACTGATGATGTCACTGCCTGGAGCTGTTTAACATACATGATGCATTAATTACATGTTAAACATCATATATGTAAGAGGAGGAGGAGGAGGAGGGGGTTAGGTTAAGACTTTGACAGTTTAGAATGTCAGCCTCCTGAAGGTGTTTTTTAGGACAGTTTTGAAAGTAGGGTGAGTAGGGTTTTACACTCCTTTACTCCTTTAGGTAGGACATTCCACATTTTTGTTGCATAGCATGAGAACGACTTCATACCCTTTGTTGTGCCAAATCTGGGTTGAACATGATCAGTGGAGCTGCCTCTGTGATTGTGGACTTCATTTACGTTTTTGAAGTATTTAGAGGTACATGGGTATCTTAACGTTGTGGTGTATCTTGTAGACCAGGCCCATTGTAAGTTGCTGTACTCTGTCCTCAACCCTGAGCCATCCAACACTAGCAAAGTGAGCAGGGGTTAGATGGGTTCTGTGATTGAGGCCAAGAAGTAGCCTTACTAGTTTGTTTTGGGATGTTTGGAGCCTTGTTTTAAGGCCTTAGTGATGTTGTGATACCATGAGGAGCATACATAGTGATGTTGTGATATCATGAGGAGCATACATAGTGATGTTGTGATATCATGAGGAGCATACATAGTGATGTTGTGATATCATGAGGAGCAAGCATAGTGATGTTGTGATATCATGAGGATCATACATAGTGATGTTGTGTAGTCAAAATGACCTTGGATGAGCAGCAGGTTGTCACCGTTACACATTTAAGTTGACGATTAATCGTCACACAAATAATTTATTAACAATTTAATTGTGTGTTTGGCGTTGAACACATGAATACAACTTTACTTTTTTGCCGGACCCAGAGGGTCTGGCTTACATGAGGCTTTGTACCTGTGTCCTCCATACATGGGCATGGTCACTTTGTCCTTAGGCCCCAGCTATAAAAGTCTGTCCCCCTTTCGTCCATACATGGGCATGTTTTGTACCTGTTTTCTCCATACATGGGCAAAAAACTGGTTTTGGTCACTTTGTCCTTAGGCCCCAGCCATAAAAGTCTGTCCCCCTTTTCGTCCATACATGGGCATAGACACAGGCTCAAAATAGAGGGTGCGAGCACGACTCCAACTCTTTTCAACAACACTCAACTTTTTCACCGGGTGCACGGTCAGGAACAATAACTTAGCAATAAGAGCAGACCAGCACTCACGGAACAGTCCTTTTAAGGTACATTTATTTATATATTTTAAGCATTTTAAGCATGCTAGTAAGCTGCAGAACAGTTAACAACGGACGCGTTTCGGCGTTAAGCCTTCATCAGCGTTGTGTGCTGTGGGCACCGGAAGTGTCCAATTTATAGGGTCCGGGTAAGACAACTCCCCCTGTCCATGTAGAGATCATCAACTTCCAACCAATTTGTACACAAAAAGCGCAGTCTTAATCCAAATACATAAACACCACATCAATTAGTCATTATGGTCATCACATTAAATTACACATAAAGTCCTTGCAGTCTTCAAATACAAATACAATTAATCTGAGTCTGTTCCAATAAAGGGGTCCAAGTAAAGACAACATAATGCACAAACAGCTGAGCCCTCACAAAAGGGGGTTAAGGTACTCATGTATACATTTAGCAAACAGAAAAAAGAGAAAGAAAGCAGTGCTTAAAGTCAATAAGGTAGTACTACATGTGTCTATGTCTCTATCCAGTCCTTTTGTTATAAAAAGAAAAATAGTACTTCCACTAAATAGTATTAAGAAAAAAAGAAAAGAAAAAAAAGTATATAGAAACAACCAATGCAAGCTGTAAAGAACAAAATAACGTGCATAAGTAGCTCCATTCAGGCTCACTCTTTGATAGGAAGACAGGTTAAGACACATACCCCAACTAGAAAACATATTATTAGGCCTTTTTAGTGTTTTACTATTAAAAGGGCAAGTCGAGCCTCTC
>NW_027660470.1:27500-30000 GCF_963280865.1 Gymnoscopelus braueri | reverse complement strand
ACGACTGGGTGATCAAATCAATATTAACATTATGTTCAACTTCTGCCTCCATTATGATTAATTAACCATTTGTAACATTGAAATACAAGCCTTAATTGTGAGCTTGTGGATCGGCTACTTTCACTGTTTTTCTGCCACCATTGGAAATGAAAGTATAATGTTGGGTCAAGTTGTTGATCTATTATTGATCTACCAATCAATGAGTGGAAATATAAGAAAACTATTATGATTTATAAACACAAATGTATCATGTTTGTTTAAGTTTATCCATTTCTCTTGTGAAGACCAGACAATAATATATATATGTATGTGTGTGTGTGTGTGTGTGTGTGTGTGTGTGTGTGTGTGTGTGTGTGTGTGTGTTGTGCGTGTGCCGTGTGTGTGTGTGTTGGGGGGGGGGGGGGGGGAGTATTAGCAATCACATGCAATTTTTATTGTCTTACTTGTCCAAAAAGACACATTGTATCTGTTGGCTAGAAAACAATCTAGTTGCAATTATTGCTGTCTCACACACACACACACACACACACACACGACACACGACACACGACACACACACACACACACACACACACACACACACACGGCAGACACACACATGGCACACACACACACACACACACACACACACACACACACACACACACACACACACACACACACACACACACACACACACACACACACACACACACATTAAAAAGCTATTAACATTGATCTCTGGGGAACAGGAATGTAATATGAGGTGTTTTACACAGGAACCCCGGGGTTGTGTGTGTGTGTGTGTGTGTGTGTGTGGTGTGCGTGTGCGTGTGCGTGTGCGTGTGCGTGTGCGCGCGCGTGCGTGCGTGCGTGCGTGCGTATATCAGACAATATGATATTCCACAATATTCGTATTATATTTCTATAGCTTGTACAGATTGTTATTTTTGATATTATATTGTTTAGACTGACGCAAGGTTCATGGTTTACCTGGTTTCCTATAGTTTCAATGTGTTTATATTATATTGTTTAGACTAGTGCTATGTTCTTAGTTTCCCTGTGATCCTAGTTTACTGAGACAGTACAATTTACAATATAGGCAAATATAACACTCTTAATCCACAGTCATTGTCTCCGCCGGAGGCGGAGAGTATGTTTTCGCTTCGTCCCGCCGTGTGTTCACCTCCCCCCTAGCCAAGCTAACATTGGTCAAACTTCACGTGACACGTGACAATATGTTGTCACCAATGCTTTTGATTGGCTAGCGAGACGCATGACGAAATAAAATCCTATAAATAGGTGTGTCACTTCAAAAAGCCATTTATGTTCTTTGAAGTGAGGTAAGACAGGATCAATCAGTCTTGATTGGAACAGTACCTTCCAGTACAAATCACCCGTCCGTGCGTGTGTGTGTCCCTCTGAGAACACATAACATTGGTCAAGCAAAGGCGCAGAAGGCCAAAGCTAAGAAAGCATACTCATCTACAACAGTAACACAGAAGAGGACTATAGAGTTTAATTGATCCCACAACAAGGCCAAAGTCTTAATACTGTAACAATTGGCCACCTTGATCAAATACATTATGTAGCACTAGAGAAAACTGACATAGATCAAACACACCAATCAACTGCTGAAACTGTTCAAGACAATGAAGATGAAGAAGACAGACAAGCATTTGAACAAACCAGTCAATTACGACAACTCCCATATGACACATTGCTTCAAGAAGATTTTTTTTTAGATGCAGACACTGCATATTCAGTCGCCCCTAAAGAACACCAAAAACCACGCGCATTCTACCAAGACGACCCGTTCTACCAAGACGACCCGTTCTACCAAGACGACCCGTGCTATTAAAATAGCACGGGTCTGCTGGCGGAGACTTGTGCTCCGAGGAGCACATTTTCTAGTTTACAGTAAAAAGGAAGACACAAGTACACGAAATGCATAGAAATAGTAATCTAGGATCATAAGTAAACCAAGAACCTATCATCAGTCTAAACCAGTGGTGTCAAGGTGGCAGCCCACGGGCATTTGGCGGCCCGCGGAAAGGTCCATGGCGGCCCGCGAAATACTTTTAAAAATAGTAAATTGATACTACATCAGCATCACATTTTTTTGGGTCTTTTGTTAGGCTATTCAATATTAGCCTAACAGCCAGATAGCCACACATTAATTCAACAGAAACTAAACATTGACACTAATTAGCCAACAGAAACTGCAAATGTAAATGTAGGCTTTGACAAGGTAATGTGTGTAAATGGGGCTACTTAAAATATCCATTGTTTGCGTTTAAAGTCCATATTAAAGTATCTATTTATGTGTGTGTGTTTGTGTGTGTGTGTGTGTGTGTGTATATATATATATACCGATGTGACATTTATTTATATATATATATATATATATATATATATATATATATATATATATTATATATATATATATATATATATATATAAATAAATGGCACATTGGTTGGCCATTAACAAATGCAGATCTACAAGGCAAGCTCATTTA
>NW_027660470.1:12500-22500 GCF_963280865.1 Gymnoscopelus braueri | reverse complement strand
ACATCTCTACAGAGATAACTGTATGAGAGGACATCTCTACAGAGATAACTGTATGAGAGGACATCTCTACAGAGATAACTGTATGAGAGGACATCTCTATAGAGATAACTGTATGAGAGGACATCTCTATAGAGATAACTGTCTGAGAGGACATCTCTATAGAGATAACTGTATGAGAGGACATCTCTATAGAGATAACTGTCTGAGAGGACATCTCTATAGAGATAACTGTATGAGAGGACATCTCTATAGAGATAACTGTCTGAGAGGACATCTCTACAGAGATAACTGTATGAGAGGACATCTCTACAGAGATAACTGTATGAGAGGACATCTCTATAGAGATAACTGTCTGAGAGGACATCTCTATAGAGATAACTGTATGAGAGGACATCTCTAAAGAGATAACTGTCTGAGAGGACATCTCTATAGAGATAACTGTCTGAGAGGACATCTCTATAGAGATAACTGTCTGAGAGGACATCTCTACAGAGATAACTGTCTGAGAGGACATCTCTACAGAGATAACTGTCTGAGAGGACATCTCTACAGAGATAACTGTCTGAGAGGACATCTCTACAGAGATAACTGTCTGAGAGGACATCTCTACAGAGATAACTGTATGAGAGGACATCTCTACAGAGATAACTGTCTGAGAGGACATCTCTACAGAGATAACTGTCTGAGAGGACATCTCTACAGAGATAACTGTCTGAGAGGACATCTCTACAGAGATAACTGTCTGAGAGGACATCTCTACAGAGATAACTGTCTGAGAGGACATCTCTACAGAGATAACTGTCTGAGGGGACATCTCTATAGAGATAACTGTATGAGAGGACATCTCTACAGAGAAAACTGTCTGAGGGGACATCTCTATAGAGATAACTGTATGAGAGGACATCTCTATAGAGATAACTGTATGAGAGGACATCTCTATAGAGATAACTGTATGAGAGGACATCTCTATAGAGATAACTGTGTGAGGGGACATCTCTATAGAGATAACTGTGTGAGAGGACATCTCTATAGAGATAACTGTATGAGAGGACATCTCTATAGAGATAACTGTGTGAGAGGACATCTCTATAGAGATAAATGTATGAGAGGACATCTCTATAGAGATAACTGTATGAGAGGACATATCTACAGAGATAAATTTATGAGAGGACATATCTACAGAGATAAATGTATGAGGGGACATCTCTATAGAGATAACTGTATGAGGGGACATCTCTATAGAGATAACTGTCTGAGGGGACATCTCTATAGAGATAACTGTCTGAGGGGACATCTCTATAGAGATAACTGTCTGAGAGGACATCTCTATAGAGAAAACTGTCTGAGAGGACATCTCTACAGAGATATCTGTATGAGAGGACATCTCTACAGAGATAACTGTATGAGGGGACATCTCTATAGAGATAACTGTATGAGAGGACATCTCTACAGAGATAACTGTATGAGAGGACATCTCTACAGAGATAACTGTATGAGAGGACATCTCTATAGAGATAACTGTATGAGAGGACATCTCTATAGAGATAACTGTATGAGAAGACATCTCTATAGAGATTGATGTATATTCTGGTCGAAAGAGTGGCTGTATTTGTCTCCTGGAGAAGGGTTCAATAATGTAGGATCCGGTCTAAGGTTTTCTGTTAGATATCATTTTATTCCATCCAACCGGCAGACTGCCAGGTAGTCAGATTAGCAGCGCACAGCATCACAGGTAACAACAGTACTTTATACCAGATTCAGATCCTACTCCCAAGGGAGGCCCAAGAGTTAAGACCCGCCCTTACTCCTTTGTCGTGGCTCGAGTCCCCGCCCACAGCCTGGTATAACACATTAGCATTGTCCTTACAGTGTAACAAACTTGTCTTATGTCCAATTATCAAACTTTACTATTACACAAAACCTTGTTTAGTAATCCTTGTTCAACATCTCTTAAGCTTTATATTAAGACCACACACATTATACTTTCATGATTGCAAACAGCAGTTTAAGAATACAATGAGTCAAATAGAACCCAGCCGTCCCTCTAAAACTGACCACTTCCTTTAAATGATATTTCTCTTTGTTAACAGCACCAATCTTAGTTATCACGACTTTACTCATTTTAACTACATACTGCAGACCTAAAAGAGAAGAATATTTAGTGGGTAAACATTTTAGCTGGTTACTCCTCTAACCACACAGAGATCTTTTGAGAGCTGCTAGACCAGCTGCCTTCACCTTAGCCATCACCTTGCATAAAGACAATAGTACTATAATCAGCTCAAACCAAAACAAAAGAATGCTCTGTTGGACTCCAGCCAGCTTCAAACATTCTGTATACAATAGGACAATAGGTCTCTTTCCTGTAGGTAAACACACGTTTCTTTGGTTAATCAAATCAAGAGGTGTCTCTGTACTTACACGGACCCCCACTTATGTATTCCATTTTCTCCCCACACCTAGGCTTCTAACACAATGGCCAGAACTTTAGGGAATGCAAATTGATCGCATCTCAGCTCAGCCTGCATAACAGATGGGGGATGTCCCCAGTTATTTTCACCTTCAAGCACTGCCAACTGCAAACTCAGAATCACCTATTATTGTATCACAATATGAAATGAAATTACTTATATCGAACACCATGCTTATGTTTGAAACGATACTACAAATCCCCTCTTGGTAGACTTAATAACGTCTACCATAAAGGAACTTTCAAACATTGGAAATAATAAATACTGTTAAAAACACTCTGGGTTAAAGTCTCCTCCAGCCATCTGTCGAACCTGAAAAGACTCAACCATTATTAGCCTACTTATGTAGACAACTGAAACCGGAAAACAATCATCATTTGGTTACTGTTCAAAACACATCATATAACATACTTTGACAACAAGTGTCCTTTAGTGTCCACGCGCACAGAATGTTCTCTGTCTTTCTTTTTTCGCCTGAGCTAAAAAACGCTGGTCTGTCTTCGTCTTGAGTGTCCAAGTTCTACTGGGGAATATTCAGTCCTTAAATCAGAAGCTGTTCACAGCTTGGGACATGAGACAGAGGGAAGTGGAATGTGTAATGGATCAGAGGTGGGGGTTGGATGTCATGTTTCAATGACACCTACAGGGCATCTCTCTGTAAGCCTGCCCGGGTTTCTTTGTTGAATCTGGAAGGCCCAGACCTGGATTCTGGATTTTTGCAGCATATCTGTGATACCACACCATCCAGCCATCTGTTTGATGGATGGGCCCCATCCGTCCTGTAGTGATGTAGTTCGAAGACTTCTCACCGCTCCTCATCTGCTCGACGCCGCTAGACCTGAGACACCCACTCGTCGGCTATTATCCGGGACCAGTAGACCTCCTGACCCCTGTAGAGATGAGCTGCACCCCTGGTCCGTTGAGCTGCATCTGCTGGTTTCCTGCCGCGGACACGCCTCCAGGTCTAGAGTGGTACTTTTTGAGGGACCTGGCGTGGCATGGTCTGGGGCGTGCTGTTGTAGAGCTCTGCTGTCCACTCAGCCTGATGTCCCCTCTGGAATGTCAGCCAAATTCCTCCCACACCATCAGTGTCTTCAACTTTCTCCATATTTCTCCATTCCTGGCATGAAAAAGACTTGGAAAACTTTCCCTACCTATTGCTAGAAAATAGACATCCTCTATCCATGACAATATATGTTTCCAAACAAATATCACATTTCAGCTATGTTTTCGTCCTAATAGTACCATTTCCCACAGTTTTAGCAACTTTTTAACTCTATTTTCCTACCAATACTTCAAAATGTGTTCTATAGTAATCTCTGTATAAGCGTCACCCCTCTTGGTTCTAAGTTTAGTAATATCAGAATTTTTACTCTCAATATTTTCAAAATGTTTACACGGCTTATGGCCTACTCAAATCTATTCTACTTAAGTACAGATTTTACAAAGATCAGTGCTGGCGAAGCATCGGCTCAAGGGTGTATATCCGTTTAAACAAATAGAACATAGACCTCCCTATCTGACTATCAGGTAATAACTAATCTTACTATCTTTAACCTATCGTTGGCCTCTTGAGCACGAGGATAAATCCTCCCCAGTTGCTTATTGCAACCCTCAAGGTCTGGCCTTTTACTAAAAACTATACTAATTACTTAGGTCTGCCTCAGAAAATTTGTCATCTCACCCCTGTAACCAATCATCAACCAGCACTCACCCTAAATCTGCACTCTGTCGTCCAATGCGCTCTTTCTCTCAGCTCCTGACTCCTAACAGACACAAGGAAATAAAACGCATGATAACTTTCAAGAAGGACACAGAACATCTCTTATTTGGTGCTTTGGTTTATAAATGTTATCTGTTCCTCAAACAAAAGAGAGGTACAGCCTATGTTTAGCCCCAGTGGTGAACCACTGAATTAGGTATTTTAGTCCACTATCGAAACGATCCGTGGTAGTTAAAAGAATAGTGATTCAGACTGGGAACTGGTTACAAGCTGTCACTCAATTGAGGCAAAGTTTACAGTTTCATTTTAGCACAAAAGAGAAAACACTGTGTTTTTAAGAAAAACATGAAAGAAAGGGTGTAATACCCTCACTTAACCATCAGAATTAATCAATGGTTCTGTCCTAAGATCTCCTAAAAATAAACCAAATTTCAACAAAATATGGATCACATAAATCTCCCTGTAGCACATGGCTCAAAGGCCTTTTAGAATAAGCCTCTGAACCCGTGCATCCAGAAAGCCTGTGAAACTTCTACATAACCTTCAATTATAACCAAATCATTCGTTTCCAAATCCACACTGTCTATGTACCCATTCACGGCTGAGTCAACTAAATAAAGTGTATCTTTTTAGTTGAAGCACACATGCTAGCTTATCACATGTCCCCCAATATTTAAAGTAACACCAACAGATCCTAATGTGGTCATGTTATGCTTTTCCAATCTGTGATCAAACCTTGGTATTCGAAAAGAACACAAACAACCCTGTCTCTGGCCAGATTACAGGATCTCCGAAGGCATGCATTCCCAGGTTGTAGTCTCTCCAAAAACAGCCATGATCTAACACAAGAAGGACAACACACTCATAACAACATATTAGACCAGTTAAATAGTTAACACCGTCGCGGATAAAGCACAAAATGGGTCAAATTCTAATTATAACAAAACCTTTTCCTTGTTTTAAAAGTACTCAATGCCTTACTTTAGCACAGATTAAAATAAACAATCTAAAACTCCTACTTGTATCTTTTACATTAGTTCACTATTTTCGTCCTCTTTCAACCACATTTAACAATCCATGCAGATCATTGTCGTTGTTTTACGGCCTAAATATCACCTATTTATTCAACACAAGTCCTTAGATAATCATTTTCACATTATTTAGCTAATCAGCATTCACTCCCCCTCTCAACTGTGGTCAACAGACCAGAGTTGGAAAAAAATCCAAATCATCCTCAATAGACTATAAAAATCAAGCCACTTCAAGCACCCACAGGCACCCAGTATCCCAACTTAAAGCCAAAAAATTAACACCTCCCCAAGACACATCAACAATCAAAATGTGTCGAAATTATCTTCCAACCCGCCAATAAGCCATTCGTGGCAACACCACAAATATAGCCTATGTAAAAATGTATACCAGACCAACCGCCTGCATGTATCCTGCAAAACGTAGTCCACTCCAGTAGCGTCCACCAGCGTCCACCACTCACAGCCTCCAGTCATTCAACACCTCACTGCATCTTTAACATTCATACAAGACTCTCATCGTGACTCACAAACATCCCCTCACTCACAACAAAGACTCGTCAAAACACACTCACTGAACACATGCACACAAGACTCATATCCAAACTTACAGACACACCACATCACTCACAACAAAGACCCATTAAAACCCACACACTCACTTCACACACAACACAAAAAAGGGTCTAAAAAAATCCACCTCCCGTGCGATCACAAGATATCCAAGTGCTAGGGAAAAACAACAGTTCACACAATGCCTCGAAATTCCATGTATCTTTCTTTTCCCTAACTAGAACCCTAGAAAATATGTCTTCTTAAAATCTCAACCCTATCCTGGTTCAACAATCAATGATTTCTCATCTGAGTTTGACGCTTACGACGAGAGTAACCCTCCTAATTGAAAATATTTTCTATTGTTCCCAAGATACATCCAAGGCTAACTCATCTTTCTCCATCATTAATAAAACCACAGATCATTTTACGGGCGATCGATACACGGAGCTCGTCACGCGCCGGTGTACCTGGACATCTGTACAAATATTCAGATCTTATAACCGGGACCATGTGGAAGTATTATTCCTCTATTTACATTATTTAGTTTCAATATCGCCGCTCATGCATAGACTTCCACAAGAGCGTGCATTTCAAGCAGTTAGACCGCGCGACAATGAAACCATCCATTCAGGGCAGTAAACAATCCCATTGTGTAGCTCCTAGATCGCCACTTATGACCAAACAAAAGTGTGCATAAGTAATTATATTACTCGATATAGGAACCACCCAGAGAGGTGCTCTAGCCCTATAATAATATTAATTTAGTTCAACATCGCCGCTTTTGAACACAAATAAACAAAAGCGGAGAAAGTTAGTGATTAGATCACTCGATATTGAAATAGATCCAAAATCCTATAATGTATTCTTTGGGTACAGAATCGCCACTCATGTGTGCATGGACCCACACATGAGCGTGCATTTGTAGCAGTTAGACCGCGCGATAATGAAACCATCTATTCGGCTTCTATAAAATTAAAACAATCCCTTTGCTCAGTCCCTAGACCGCCACTGATGTTCAAACAAAAGTGTGCACATGTAATTATATTACTCGATTTAGGAACTACCCAAAAGGTTGTCCAGCCTTATAATAATATCAATCCAGTTCAACACCGCCACTTTTGAACACAAATAAACAAAAGTGGAGAAAGTCAGTGATTAGATCACTCGATATTGAATTAGATCCAAATTACTATATTTTCATTCAAAAACTATGAGCTCCCAGGCCTTTAACGGTCACTAGAAGCTATTTTGTGCCACAAAACACTCACCTTGCCCAGATCCCACACAAACCCCCCACCAGGAAGCCAGCCCATCACTCCTAAAACCAAAAAAAACAAGCTAGGTCCTTTTTCCGTGTATCCACCTCGAAAAGAAGGGAATAGAAAAACGCCTGCCCGACAGCGCCATTTCTGATGTATATTCTGGTCGAAAGAGTGGCTGTATTTGTCTCCTGGAGAAGGGTTCAATAATGTAGGATCCGGTCTAAGGTTTTCTGTTAGATATCATTTTATTCCATCCAACCGGCAGACTGCCAGGTAGTCAGATTAGCAGCGCACAGCATCACAGGTAACAACAGTACTTTATACCAGATTCAGATCCTACTCCCAAGGGAGGCCCAAGAGTTAAGACCCGCCCTTACTCCTTTGTCGTGGCTCGAGTCCCCGCCCACAGCCTGGTATAACACATTAGCATTGTCCTTACAGTGTAACAAACTTGTCTTATGTCCAATTATCAAACTTTACTATTACACAAAACCTTGTTTAGTAATCCTTGTTCAACATCTCTTAAGCTTTATATTAAGACCACACACATTATACTTTCATGATTGCAAACAGCAGTTTAAGAATACAATGAGTCAAATAGAACCCAGCCGTCCCTCTAAAACTGACCACTTCCTTTAAATGATATTTCTCTTTGTTAACAGCACCAATCTTAGTTATCACGACTTTACTCATTTTAACTACATACTGCAGACCTAAAAGAGAAGAATATTTAGTGGGTAAACATTTTAGCTGGTTACTCCTCTAACCACACAGAGATCTTTTGAGAGCTGCTAGACCAGCTGCCTTCACCTTAGCCATCACCTTGCATAAAGACAATAGTACTATAATCAGCTCAAACCAAAACAAAAGAATGCTCTGTTGGACTCCAGCCAGCTTCAAACATTCTGTATACAATAGGACAATAGGTCTCTTTCCTGTAGGTAAACACACGTTTCTTTGGTTAATCAAATCAAGAGGTGTCTCTGTACTTACACGGACCCCCACTTATGTATTCCATTTTCTCCCCACACCTAGGCTTCTAACACAATGGCCAGAACTTTAGGGAATGCAAATTGATCGCATCTCAGCTCAGCCTGCATAACAGATGGGGGATGTCCCCAGTTATTTTCACCTTCAAGCACTGCCAACTGCAAACTCAGAATCACCTATTATTGTATCACAATATGAAATGAAATTACTTATATCGAACACCATGCTTATGTTTGAAACGATACTACAAGATAACTGTATGAGAGGACATCTCTATAGAGATAACTGTATGAGAGGACATCTCTATAGAAATAACTGTATGAGAGGACATCTCTATAGAGATAACTGTCTGAGAGGACATCTCTACAGAGATAACTGTATGAGAGGACATCTCTATAGAGATAACTGTCTGAGGGGACATCTCTATAGAGATAACTGTCTGAGAGGACATCTCTATAGAGATAACTGTATGAGAGGACATCTCTATAGAGATAACTGTATGAGAGGACATCTCTATAGAGATAACTGTATGAGAGGACATCTCTATAGAGATAACTTTCCATTTCTTCAGGGTTTCACTGTATGTGAGGCCTTTTTGTGGAGCGTGTCTGATTCACTTTCTTTTAGGTGGTTGTACAATGCTCTCTTTTTGATTTAGATAATTAGTGGGTATCGTCCTATAATTCTGCTCTGAATGCGTTGTTTGCAGAGAATGGATTTGCAGAATTGTGCAATTTGGTGTTTATCCCTTTTTTCAAGTTCTAGATCTGCAAGCTGCTGGGCCCCAGACTTCACAACCATAGAGGGACATGAGTTCTACAATGGAGTCTGTTATCTTCAGCCAGATTTGTATTGGGATGTTTAACTTGATGTTTGTTTTGATGGCATAGAAAGCCCTTCTTGCCTCGTCTCTCAGATCGTTTACAGCTTGTTTGTTAGCTGTGCTGCTGATGTTTAGGCCGAGGTACGTATAGTTTTGTGCATGTTCTAGTGCAGTTGTATTTAATACAAAGTGTTGGTGCTGAGGGCTATATCTTTTCTCTCTCTCTCTCTCTCTCTCTCTCTCTATATATATATATATATATATATATATATACATAGTGTCATATAATTGTCATGTTTATATTTGGTGCTTGGCTGCGTCTGTCAGGACATGCAGATTATTACAGGGAATCTAACATCACTTTCAACCTACAACCTCCTACTTTAATTAATGTCTTGCTCAGGGGCAACTACATCACTGTCAAACACACACAGACAGACAGACAGACAGACAGACAGACAGACAGACAGACAGACAGACAGACAGACAGACAGACAGACAGACAGACAGACAGACAGACAGACAGACAGACAGACAGACAGACAGACAGACAGACAGACAGACACACACACACACACACACACACACACACACACACACCCACCCACCCACCCACCCACCCACACACACACACACACACACACACACACACACACACACACACACACACACACACACACACACACACACACACACACACACACACACACACACACACACACACACACACACACACACACACACTAGCCTCAGGTTCATAGTGAAGTGTAATGGTCTCTCATCACATGCATGTCACCAGAGCCTGGAACACCAGACAGTTTAGATCAATTATTATATTGTTGTAATCATTTTATTTAGATAAACAGGTTTTAGATTTTATTTAGATACACTGCCATAGAGGAGAACAGACAGCTTAACTCATTCACTGCCATAGAGGAGAACAGAGAGGTTAACTCATTCACTGCCATAGAGGAGAACAGACAGCTTAACTCATTCACTGCCATAGAGGAGAACAGACAGGTTAACTCATTCACTGCCATAGAGGAGAACAGACAGGTTAACTCATTCACTGCCATAGAGGAGAACAGACAGCTTAACTCATTCACTGCCATAGAGGAGAACAGAGAGGTTAACTCATTCACTGCCAT
>NW_027660470.1:2500-5000 GCF_963280865.1 Gymnoscopelus braueri | reverse complement strand
GTATTAAGAGAGAGAGAGACAGACTGACTGTATTAAGAGAGAGAGAGACAGACTGACTGTATTAAGAGAGAGAGAGACAGACTGACTGTATTAAGAGAGAGAGAGACAGACTGACTGACTGTATTAAGAGAGAGAGAGACAGACTGACTGTATTAAGAGAGAGAGAGAGAGACAGACTGACTGTATTAAGAGAAAGAGAGACAGACTGACTGACTGTATTAAGAGAAAGAGAGACAGACTGACTGACTGTATTAAGAGAGAGAGAGACAGACTGACTGTATTAAGAGAGAGAGAGAGACAGACTGACTGTATTAAGAGAAAGAGAGACAGACTGACTGTATTAAGAGAAAGAGAGACAGACTGACTGTATTAAGAGAGAGAGAGACAGACTGACTGTATTAAGAGAGAGAGAGACAGACTGACTGTATTAAGAGAGAGAGAGACAGACTGACTGTATTAAGAGAGAGAGAGACAGACTGACTGACTGTATTAAGAGAGAGAGACAGACTGACTGACTGTATTAAGAGAGAGAGAGACAGACTGACTGTATTAAGAGAGAGAGAGACAGACTGACTGTATTAAGAGAGAGAGACAGACTGACTGTATTAAGAGAGAGAGACAGACTGACTGTATTAAGAGAGAGAGAGACAGACTGACTGACTGTATTAAGAGAGAGAGACAGACTGACTGACTGTATTAAGAGAGAGAGAGAGAGACAGACTGACTGTATTAAGAGAGAGAGAGAGAGAGACAGACTGACTGTATTAAGAGAAAGAGAGACAGACTGACTGTATTAAGAGAGAGAGAGACAGACAGACTGACTGTATTAAGAGAGAGAGACAGACAGACTGACTGACTGTATTAAGAGAGAGAGAGAGAGACAGACTGACTGTATTAAGAGAGAGAGACAGACTGACTGTATTAAGAGAGAGAGAGACAGACTGACTGTATTAAGAGAGAGAGAGAGACAGACTGACTGTATTAAGAGAAAGAGAGACAGACTGACTGTATTAAGAGAGAGAGAGACAGACTGACTGTATTAAGAGAGAGAGAGACAGACTGACTGTATTAAGAGAGAGAGAGACAGACTGACTGTATTAAGAGAGAGAGAGAGACAGACTGACTGTATTAAGAGAGAGAGACAGACTGACTGTATTAAGAGAGAGAGAGACAGACTGACTGTATTAAGAGAGAGAGAGAGAGAGAGAGAGACAGACTGACGGACGGAGAGGGGGGGTGGGGGGGGTGTGAAGCAGTTTAACCTTTGTGACCCTGAGTGTCTGTTTCAGTGCTAATTACCGGTAACAAAACAAACGGTCTCTATGGTAACAAAACACATCATCATCTCCACGGCCAAATGACCAGCTGACATGTGCTAATTGACCCTGTGTGTGTGTGTGTGTGTGTGTGTGTGTGTGTGTGTGTGTGTGTGTGTGTGTGTGTGTGTGTGTGTGTGTGTGTGTGTGTGTGTGTGTGTGTGTGTGTGTGTGTGTGTACCACAACATGGTATCACCCGCACGCATCCTTGTGCACACCACACGCGCTCACCACACACACACACACACACACACACACACACACACACACACACACACACACACACACACACACACACACATACACACACACACACACACACACACACACACACACACACACACACACACACACACACACACACGCACACACACACACACACACACACAGCAGACAGGGTGAGACCACCTTCCAACATTTACAGTGATAGAAGTAATAAAATACAAAAAGAAAACTAAAACGTGGATACAGTTTTAAAGCCTCAAATACTACCAAGTTGTACTTTAATATCAAATATAAGTAGTTTTAATGTAATTCTAAAAATGTGTACTTTAATATTAAATATAAGTATTGTAATCCGGGACAACGCTCTACATGTCTCAGACTCTTCTCCCTTCTGGCTCCCAAACTGTGGGACAAACTCCTCTTTGCAGTGAGAACTACAGATACCAGGGGCCTGTTCCTCAAAAGGTGAATTAGAGCTAAAGCCTGGCTTTACCACCTATCCTGGCTTAATTTAGCCAGGATTAGAGCTGAATCGGTTCCACAAAAGCTGAATTATCTTGAAGATTAGTTTAGCCAGTTCACCCTGGCTAAGTTTAGCCTTATCCGATTCCACAAAAGAGAATTGAAGCAAGCCTAGCTTAGTTACCATGGCAATTTAGCTGTGAAGTTAGCCTGGTCAGGAGCAGGCTAACAGCCAAGCTTACTTAATCCAGTGCCTTGTCAAGTTTTTCCACAGTTAATTCAACACATGTGTTTGAATATGGACTCATTTTAATGACCGTGCATTCAAATAAAATGAAATAAATACAATAAAATATAACGAATTTAATTATATTACTGAAATAGTGTGTGACCATGAATCATAATTGTTTCACAATGACTCATGTGATATGTCATTGTCACTCTGTTAACACTATAGTTCATATTGTTGTCAGATGTTTGATAATATATTACATTT
>NW_027660471.1:0-116550 GCF_963280865.1 Gymnoscopelus braueri | reverse complement strand
CATGAAACTTAAATACACATATGCGTCTCCTAATGACTGACAACTTTCGTGATCTGACTTTTGACCTCTGACCTTTAGATCTCCCACCATTTTGAATTATATGAAAAGCAGTTAAAATCTATCTCCTCTTGGGATTTTTGAGCAATCTGCAGGAAACTGTTTACACATGAACTTTGGACCTATGCCGACAAATCAATGCAGCGGATTTTCCATAAGTGAAAGAATGAAGCTTTAATGAGCCAATGAATATTGCAGTTTATGACAATTATTCATCTGCCCCTAACACATACATGCAGACTCACATTTCTTTGAAACTTTGCGGTATTGTTGAGGGTCATTCCAAATATCACTGAAACCAATCTTATTCCAATTGGTCAAAGGGGGCGATTTTTTGAAAATACAAACTTTAAACAGGCAAAAGTCATGCCTCGTTTGGCCGACAGCCATTAAACCTGCTTACACATGTGCCTTGACTCATGAGGAACACCTGTATCACGTTGACCAGTAATCTCCGCCCTTAGATTGTCCGCAATTTGAGCAGTGAAGTTGAAAAACACCTAAACCCAGGATTTTTCAGCTATTTGCGTGAAACTGTATCATCTGTGTGATCTCTTTCTTTTTTTTCAGTTTCTGTCTGTTGGTCTAATGCCTTCTCCCTTAAACGAATGCCTCACAACACCAAGGTTGCCAGTTCAAGCCTCACTTGATGCAGGCTTCATTAAAGTTGCATTGCACACAACATGACTGTATCAGTGAATACATGTTCAATTGTTAAACATGAAATGCTTAACAATATTTGTTTGTCAATTTTCTGACATAATTATGTTCTTGTAGAAAGTGAGCAACAGCAACAGTCCACCTGGCCTATTCCCTTGGATTGGATCTACCCACCTCACCTCACCTGCTGTCATTCCCTCTCAATCCATAATCACACCTGCCCTCACTCACTCCTCATTAGTCTCTCTCTCTCTCTCTCTCTCTCTCTCTCTCTCTCTCTCTCTCTCTCTCTCTCTCTCTCTCTCCTCTCTCTCTCTCTCTCTCTCTCTCTCTCATCTCTCTCTCTCTCTCTCTCTCTCTCTCTCTCTCTCTCTCTCTCTCTCTCTCTCTCTCTCATTCACCAGGTCAGGTCTGTTGGTCCAATGGCTTCTAGCTTAAACGTGTGCCTCACAAGGTTGCCAGTTCAAACCTCCCTTAATGCAGACTTCATTAAAATTGCATTGCACACAACATGATTGTGTCAATGAATGCATACGCAATTGTTAAAGATAACCTGAAGTCCTTACAATGTATGATATACTTCATTCTGAAAATAGCCGATCTACAATCTCACAACTTTTCAGATTGCAACGTTTTGTGAGCTTGTAGATCGACTACTTTCACTAGTTTCTGTTCCGAGGAGACGTACAATTTCTCTATCGGTAGATGGTTAGGGAACCATTGATCTAGAGTAGTTAGCAAAACAGAGGCCTGGTCCGTCAGGGACGGAATGAGTTATTAATATCAACAGACACAGCCAGGGCTATCATATCTCTAGCTCAATGAGAAGAAAGGCAGCCTTGTAGTCCGCAGGTCACCGGTTCGATCCCCGTCCCCGACAATGTGTTGAGGTGATCATAATTTGGCATTCGTATGCTTACGCATAGTATTTCTTGAGGTTAGGGGAAGGCATAGTTTTACTAAGGTTAGGGTTAGTGAGGGTTTAAAATGCTCATTTGTTAATTGCATGGTCTCCTTTCTCTCAAGTTCAGTCTTCTATGTTTCTATGGCTTATTGTGCATATTACTTATCATTGCTTCTTTCTTTCTTCTCTCTGCAATCCCTGGCCCCGTATTATCGCTGCTTGCAGCTATATTTATTATTATTATTACATTTATCGCGTTTTGTGTCCACGAGCAATAGTCCCTATGCCCTGTGGACACGGCCAATTTCTAGGTTCCACTGTACAGTCTGTGGGGGCGTGACAATTCACCGGGGGGACTCTAAATGTCTTCTGGGCCCCCCTCTGCGTGTGGACACCACTTGTTCGCCAATAAGTCCCACGGATGATTTTTGTTTCCTTTTTTTGTATTTAGGGTCCTTTTCTGCAGTTCAAGCATAATTCCACAGGGTGGCAGGCTATTTTCCAAAACTATTGGAAGTGGACATGTGTACACAGCCAGCATTAACTATTACCGATGGACACAAACTCATGTAAATCTATTGCCCGTGGACACAGTGGTAAATCTCAAGTGCAAAGGGGCTACAGGGCTGACAAGAGCCTAGTACAGCCTAATAGAGCCTATTCTAGTCTAGAAAGGCCTAGAACATTCTAGTCTAGCCTATTCCAGCTGGACCCAGCCCTGTATAGCCTAGTACAGTCATCTAACTACCCACATACCCTATAGGCTATTCTCCCACTGGGCTGGACTTGGGTGTGCTGGAATGTGCTGGGCTCTGGTGGGCTGTAATGGGCTCTGGTGGGCTGTGCTGGGCTCTGTTAGGTTGTACGGGGCAGTACTGCACTATAGCCTAGAAATGTTCATGTAAAACTATTGCCGGTGGACACAAACTCATGTAAAACTATTGCCCGTGTACACAGTGGTTAATCTCAAATGCAAAGGGGCTACAGGGCTGACAAGAGCCTAGGACAGCCTAATAGAGCCTATTAGAGTCTAGTAAGGCATAGAACACCCTAGTTTAGCCTATTCCAGCCGGACCCAGCCCTGTATAGCCTAGTACAGTCATCTAACTACCCCCATACCCTATAGGCTATTCTCCCACTAGGCTGGACTTGGGTGTGCTGGAATGTCCTGGGCTGTGCTGGGCTCTGGTGGGCTGTAATGGGCTCTGGTGGGCTGTGCTGGGCTCTGTTATGTTGTACTGGGCAATACTGCACTATAGCCTAGACATTTTCATGTAAAACTATTGCCGGTGGACACAAACTCATGTAAAACTATTGCCCGTGGACACAGTGGTTAATCTCAAGTGCAAAGGGGCTACAGGGCTGACAAGAGCCTAGGACAGCCTATTAGACTCTAGTCGGGCATAGAACATTCTATTCTAGCCTATTCCAGCTGGACCCAGCCCTTTATAGCCTAGTACAGTCGTATAACTACCCCCATAACCTAGGCTATTCTCCCACTGGGCTGGTCTTGGGTGTGCTGGAATGTGCTGGGCTGTGCTGGGCTCTGGTGGGCTGTAATGGGCTCTGGTGGGCTGTGCTGGGCTCTGTTATGTTGTACGGGGCAATACTGCACTATAGCCTAGACATTTTCATGTAAAACTATTGCCGGTGGACACAAACTCATGTAAAACTATTGCCCGCGGACACATTGGTTAATCTCAAGTGCAAAGGGGCAACAGGGCTGACAAGAGCCTAGTAAAGCCTAATAGAGCCTGTTAGAGTCTAGTAAGGCATAGAACACCCTATTTTAGCCTATTCCAGCCGGACCCAGCCCTGTATAGCCTAGTACAGTCATCTAACTACCCACATACCCTATAGGCTATTCTCCCACTGGGCTGGACTTGGGTGTGCTGGAATGTGCTGGGCTGTGCTGGGCTCTGGTGGGCTACAATGGGCTCTGGTGGGCTGTGCTGGGCTTTGTTAGGTTGTACGGGGCAATACTGCACTATAGCCTAGAATTTTTCATGTAAAACTATTGCCGGTGGACACAAACTCATGTAAAACTATTGCCCGTGGACACATTGGTTAATCTCAAGTGCAAAGGGGCTACAGGGCTGACAAGAGCCTAGTACAGCCTAATAGAGCCTGTTAGAGTCTAGTAAGGCATAGAACACCCTAGTTTAGCCTATTCCAGCCGGACCCAGCCCTGTATCGCCTAGTACAGTCATCTAACTACCCCCATACCCTATGCTATTCTCCCACTAGGCTGGACTTGGGTGTGCTGGAATGTCCTGGGCTGTGCTGGGCTCTGGTGGGCTGTAATGGGCTCTGGTGGGCTGTGCTGGGCTCTGTTAGGTTGTACGGGGCAGTACTGTACTATAGCTTAGACATTTTCATGTAAAACTATTGCCGGTGGACACAAACTCATGTAAAACTATTGCCCGTGGACACATTGGTTAATCTCAAGTGCAAAGGGGCTACAGGGCTGACAAGAGTCTAGTCAAGCCTAATAGAGCCTGTTAGAGTCTAGTAAGGCATAGAACACCCTAGTTTAGCCTATTCCAGCCGGACCCAGCCCTGTATAGCCTAGTACAGTCATCTAACTACCCCCATACCCTATGCTATTCTCCCACTGGGCTGAACTTGGGTGTGCTGGAATGTGCTGGGCTGTGCTGGGCTCTGGTGGGCTTTAATGGGCTCTGGTGGGCTGTGCTGGGTTCTGTTAGGTTGTACGGGGCAGTACTGCACTATAGCTTAGACATTTTCATGTAAAACTATTGCCGGTGGACACAAACTCATGTAAAACTATTGCCCGTGTACACAGTGGTTAATCTCAAATGCAAAGGGGCTACAGGGCTGACAAGAGCCTAGGACAGCCTAATAGAGCCTATTAGAGTCTAGTAAGGCATAGAACACCCTAGTTTAGCCTATTCCAGCCGGACCCAGCCCTGTATAGCCTAGTACAGTCATCTAACTACCCACATATCCTATAGGCTATTCTCCCACTGGGCTGGACTTGGGTGTGCTGGAATGTGCTGGGCTGTGCTGGGCTCTGGTGGGCTACAATGGGCTCTGGTGGGCTGTGCTGGGCTCTGTTAGGTTGTACGGGGCATTACTGCACTATAGCCTAGAATTTTTCATGTAAAACTATTGCCGGTGGACACAAACTCATGTAAAACTATTGCCCGTGGACACATTGGTTAATCTCAAGTGCAAAGGGGCAACAGGGCTGACAAGAGCCTAGTAAAGCCTAATAGAGCCTGTTAGAGTCTAGTAAGGCATAGAACACCCTAGTTTAGCCTATTCCAGCCGGACCCAGCCCTGTATAGCCTAGTACAGTCATCTAACTACCCCCATACCCTATGCTATTCTCCCACTGGGCTGAACTTGGGTGTGCTGGAATGTGCTGGGCTGTGCTGGGCTCTGGTGGGCTGTAATGGGCTCTGGTGGGCTGTGCTGGGCTCTCTTAGATTGTACGGGGTGTACTGCACTATAGCTTAGACATTTTCATGTAAAACTATTGCCGGTGGACACAAACTCATGTAAAACTATTGCCCGTGTACACAGTGGTTAATCTCAAATGCAAAGGGGCTACAGGGCTGACAAGAGCCTAGGACAGCCTAATAGAGCCTATTAGAGTCTAGTAAGGCATAGAACACCCTAGTTTAGCCTATTCCAGCCGGACCCAGCCCTGTATAGCCTAGTACAGTCATCTAACTACCCACATACCCTATGCTATTCTCCCACTGGGCTGAACTTGGGTGTGCTGGAATGCGCTGGGCTCTGCTGGGCTCTGGTGGGCTGTAATGGGCTCTGGTGGGCTGTGCTGGGCTCTGTTAGGTTGTACGGGGCAGTACTGCACTATAGCTTAGACATTTTCATGTAAACTATTGCCGGTGGACACAAACTCATGTAAAACTATTGCCCATGGACACATTGGTTAATCTCAAGTGCAAAGGGGCAACAGGGCTGACAAGAGCCTAGTAAAGCCTAATAGAGCCTGTTAGAGTCTAGTAAGGCATAGAACACCCTAGTTTAGCCTATTCCAGCCGGACCCAGCCCTGTATAGCCTAGTACAGTCATCTAACTACCCCCATACCCTATGCTATTCTCCCACTGGGCTGAACTTGGGTGTGCTGGAATGTGCTGGGCTGTGCTGGGCTCTGGTGGGCTGTAATGGGCTCTGGTGGGCTGTGCAGAGCTCTCTTAGGTTGTACAGGGTAGTACTGCACTATAGCTTAGACATTTTCATGTAAAACTATTGCCGGTGGACACAAACTCATGTAAAACTATTGCCCGTGTACACAGTGGTTAATCTCAAATGCAAAGGGGCTACAGGGCTGACAAGAGCCTAGGACAGCCTAATAGAGCCTATTAGAGTCTAGTAAGGCATAGAACACCCTAGTTTAGCCTATTCCAGCCGGACCCAGCCCTGTATAGCCTAGTACAGTCATCTAACTACCCACATACCCTATAGGCTATTCTCCCACTGGGCTGGACTTGGTGTGCTGGAATGTGCTGGGCTGTGCTGGGCTCTGGTGGGCTACAATGGGCTCTGGTGGGCTGTGCTGGGCTCTGTTAGGTTGTACGGGGCATTACTGCACTATAGCCTAGAATTTTTCATGTAAAACTATTGCCGGTGGACACAAACTCATGTAAAACTATTGCCCGTGGACACATTGGTTAATCTCAAGTGCAAAGGGGCTACAGGGCTGACAAGAGCCTAGTAAAGCCTAATAGAGCCTGTTAGAGTCTAGTAAGGCATAGAACACCCTAGTTTAGCCTATTCCAGCCGGACCCAGCCCTGTATAGCCTAGTACAGTCAACTAACTACCCCCATACCCTATGCTATTCTCCCACTGGGCTGAACTTGGGTGTGCTGGAATGTGCTGGGCTGTGCTGGGCTCTGGTGGGCTGTAATGGGCTCTGGTGGGCTGTGCTGGGCTCTCTTAGATTGTACGGGGTAGTACTGCACTATAGCTTAGACATTTTCATGTAAAACTATTGCCGGTGGACACAAACTCATGTAAAACTATTGCCTGTGTACACAGTGGTTAATCTCAAATGCAAAGGGGCTACAGGGCTGACAAGAGCCTAGGACAGCCTAATAGAGCCTATTAGAGTCTAGTAAGGCATAGAACATTCTATTCTAGCCTATTCCAGCTGGACCCAGCCCTTTATAGCCTAGTACAGTCGTATAACTACCCCCATAACCTAGGCTATTCTCCCACTGGGCTGTTCTTGGGTGTGCTGGAATGTGCTGGGCTGTGCTGGGCTCTGGTGGACTATAATGGGCTCTGGTGGGCTGTGCTGGGCTCTGTTAGGTTGTACAGGGCAATACTGCACTTTAGCCTAGAAATGTTCATGTAAAACTATTGCCGGTGCACACAAACTCATGTAAAACTATTGCCCGTGGACACATTGGTCAATCTCAAGTGCAAAGGGGCTACAGGGCTGACAAGAGCCTAGGACAGCCTAATAGAGCCTATTAGAGTCTAGTAAGGCATAGAACACCCTAGTTTAGCCTATTCCAGCCGGACCCAGCCCTGTATAGCCTAGTACAGTCATCTAACTACCCACATACCCTATGCTATTCTCCCACTGGGCTGAACTTGGGTGTGCTGGAATGTGCTGGGCTCTGCTGGGCTCTGGTGGGCTGTAATGGGCTCTGGTGGGCTGTGCTGGGCTCTGTTAGGTTGTACGGGGCAGTACTGCACTATAGCTTAGACATTTTCATGTAAACTATTGCCGGTGGACACAAACTCATGTAAAACTATTGCCCATGGACACAGTGGTTAATCTCAAGTGCAAAGGGGCTACAGGGCTGACAAGAGTCTAGGACAGCCTAATAGAGCCTATTAGACTCTAGTATGGCATAGAACATTCTATTCTAGCCTATTCCAGCCGGACCCAGCCCTTTATAGCCTAGTACAGTCGTATAACTACCCCCATAACCTAGGCTATTCTCCCACTGGGCTGTTCTTGG
This sequence comes from Gymnoscopelus braueri, assembly GCF_963280865.1. Classification (NCBI taxonomy): domain Eukaryota; kingdom Metazoa; phylum Chordata; class Actinopteri; order Myctophiformes; family Myctophidae; genus Gymnoscopelus; species Gymnoscopelus braueri. Next base: position 108,961 of record NW_027660471.1, on the reverse strand, counting down.
GTGTGCTGGAATGTGCTGGGCTGTGCTGGGCTCTGGTGGACTACAATGGGCTCTGGTGGGCTGTGCTGGGCTCTGTTAGGTTGTACGGGGCAATACTGCACTATAGCCTAGAAATGTTCATGTAAAACTATTGCCGGTGGACACAAACTCATGTAAAACTATTGCCCGTGGACACATTGGTTAATCTCAAGTGCAAAGGGGCTACAGGGCTGACAAGAGCCTAGTACAGCCTAATAGAGCCTGTTAGAGTCTAGTAAGGCATAGAACACCCTAATTTAGCCTATTCCAGCTGGACCCAGCCCTGTATAGCCTAGTACAGTCAACTAACTACCCCCATACCCTATGCTATTCTCCCACTGGGCTGAACTTTGGTGTGCTGGAATGTGCTGGGCTGTGCTGGGCTCTGGTGGGCTGTAATGGGCTCTGGTGGGCTGTGCTGGGCTCTGTTAGGTTGTACGGGGCAGTACTGCACTATAGCTTAGACATTTTCATGTAAAACTATTGCCGGTGGACACAAACTCATGTAAAACTATTGCCCGTGGACACATTGGTTAATCTCAAGTGTAAAGGGGCTACAGGGCTGACAAGAGCCTAGTACAGCCTAATAGAGCCTGTTAGAGTCTAGTAAGGCATAAAACACCCTAGTTTAGCCTATTCCAGCCGGACCCAGCCCTGTATAGCCTAGTACAGTCATCTAACTACCCCCATACCCTATGCTATTCTCCCACTGGGCTGGATTTGGGTGTGCTGGAATGCCCTGAGCTGTGCTGGGCTCTGGTGGGCTGTAATGGGCTCTGGTGGGTTGTGCTGGGCTCTGTTATGTTGTACTGGGCAATACTGCACTATAGCCTAGACATTTTCATGTAAAACTATTGCCGGTGGACACAAACTCATGTAAAACTATTGCCCGTGGACACATTGGTTAATCTCAAGTGCAAAGGGGCTACAGGGCTGACAAGAGCCTAGTACAGCCTATTAGAGCCTGTTAGAGTCTAGTAAGGCATAGAACACCCTAGTTTAGCCTATTCCAGCCGGACCCAGCCCTGTATAGCCTAGTACAGTCAACTAACTACACCCATACCCTATGCTATTCTCCCACTGGGCTGAACTTTGGTGTGCTGGAATGTGCTGGGCTGTGCTGGGCTCTGGTGGGCTGTAATGGGCTCTGGTGGGCTGTGCTGGGCTCTGTTAGGTTGTACGGGGCAGTACTGCACTATAGCTTAGACATTTTCATGTAAAACTATTGCCGGTGGACACAAACTCATGTAAAACTATTGCCCGTGGACACATTGGTTAATCTCAAGTGTAAAGGGGCTACAGGGCTGACAAGAGCCTAGTACAGCCTAATAGAGCCTGTTAGAGTCTAGTAAGGCATAAAACACCCTAGTTTAGCCTATTCCAGCCGGACCCAGCCCTGTATAGCCTAGTACAGTCATCTAACTACCCCCATACCCTATGCTATTCTCCCACTGGGCTGGATTTGGGTGTGCTGGAATGCCCTGAGCTGTGCTGGGCTCTGGTGGGCTGTAATGGGCTCTGGTGGGTTGTGCTGGGCTCTGTTATGTTGTACTGGGCAATACTGCACTATAGCCTAGACATTTTCATGTAAAACTATTGCCGGTGGACACAAACTCATGTAAAACTATTGCCCGTGGACACATTGGTTAATCTCAAGTGCAAAGGGGCTACAGGGCTGACAAGAGCCTAGTACAGCCTAATAGAGCCTGTTAGAGTCTAGTAAGGCATAGAACACCCTATTTTAGCCTATTCCAGCCGGACCCAGCCCTGTATAGCCTAGTACAGTCAACTAACTACACCCATACCCTATGCTATTCTCCCACTGGGCTGAACTTGGGTGTGCTGGAATGTGCTGGGCTGTGCTGGGCTCTGGTGGGCTGTAATGGGCTCTGGTGGGCTGTGCTGGGCTCTGTTAGGTTGTACGGGGCAGTACTGCACTATAGCTTAGACATTTTCATGTAAAACTATTGCCGGTGGACACAAACTCATGTAAAACTATTGCCCGTGGACACATTGGTTAATCTCAAGTGTAAAGGGGCTACAGGGCTGACAAGAGCCTAGTACAGCCTAATAGAGCCTGTTAGAGTCTAGTAAGGCATAAAACACCCTAGTTTAGCCTATTCCAGCCGGACCCAGCCCTGTATAGCCTAGTACAGTCATCTAACTACCCCCATACCCTATGCTATTCTCCCACTGGGCTGGATTTGGGTGTGCTGGAATGCCCTGAGCTGTGCTGGGCTCTGGTGGGCTGTAATGGGCTCTGGTGGGTTGTGCTGGGCTCTGTTATGTTGTACTGGGCAATACTGCACTATAGCCTAGACATTTTCATGTAAAACTATTGCCGGTGGACACAAACTCATGTAAAACTATTGCCCGTGGACACATTGGTTAATCTCAAGTGTAAAGGGGCTACAGGGCTGACAAGAGCCTAGTACAGCCTAATAGAGCCTGTTAGAGTCTAGTAAGGCATAGAACACCCTAGTTTAGCCTATTCCAGCCGGACCCAGCCCTGTATAGCCTAGTACAGTCAACTAACTACACCCATACCCTATGCTATTCTCCCACTGGGCTGAACTTGGGTGTGCTGGAATGTGCTGGGCTGTGCTGGGCTCTGGTGGGCTGTAATGGGCTCTGGTGGGCTGTGCTGGGCTCTGTTAGGTTGTACGGGGCAGTACTGCACTATAGCTTAGACATTTTCATGTAAAACTATTGCCGGTGGACACAAACTCATGTAAAACTATTGCCCGTGGACACATTGGTTAATCTCAAGTGTAAAGGGGCTACAGGGCTGACAAGAGCCTAGTACAGCCTAATAGAGCCTGTTAGAGTCTAGTAAGGCATAAAACACCCTAGTTTAGCCTATTCCAGCCGGACCCAGCCCTGTATAGCCTAGTACAGTCATCTAACTACCCCCATACCCTATGCTATTCTCCCACTGGGCTGGATTTGGGTGTGCTGGAATGCCCTGAGCTGTGCTGGGCTCTGGTGGGCTGTAATGGGCTCTGGTGGGCTGTGCTGGGCTCTGTTATGTTGTACTGGGCAATACTGCACTATAGCCTAGACATTTTCATGTAAAACTATTGCCGGTGGACACAAACTCATGTAAAACTAGAAAATGTGCTCCTCGGAGCACAAGTCTCCGCCAGCAGACTATAGCAATTATATTATCATAGCAATAACTAATGAGATGCAGTAGAGTAAAAGATATATATTTTAGTTAAATAAAAAGGTGTATGTTAAAGAAATATTTATTCAAAAAAAAAATGATTTAAATCATATTTTGTCTTCTAATGTTTAAAAAAATGTTTAAAAAAATGTTTAAAAATTTTTTAAAAAAATGTTTAAAAAAATGTTTAAAAAAAGATAGGATGAAAAAAAGAGATCCAAAAAATTATTTATTTATGTATTTCTTACAAAAATGTATATACTATGACGCATCTGATATATATCAATTATATTATCATAGCAATAACTAATGAGATACAGTAGGGTAAAATATATATCTTTTACTCTACTGTATCTCATTAGTTATGGCTTTAGCACTGGCTTTAGCAAAATATGCAGCCGAACCCAGTTATAAACCACTTCTATCCTGGCGTCCCTACTTTGGGCGTGGAATTATTATAGGTGAAACCTTTGGTTAAATAAAAAAGTTCAATGTGTTTATTTTTCAAAATGTTTATCCGTATAATTCTTTTTGTTTATAAGTTAAATCTCCTCAAATTGGTTTCTGACCCAAAAGTCGGTTGGACTCTAATTGCAAAATTGAGGGAGATGGATTGCACACTCAGATTCTATGCAGAGTAGACCAACACTATTATAACGCATTTGTATTTTATATTATGAATTACTATGTCATACATTGGGGTTGAGAAAATGGGCTCTAATGTGCAAGTTCTCCTTACCTGATTTGGGGTTGGTTCTGCATGTTGTAGAATGTTTGTGTTTTTGTACTGATAGGACTAATTATTTGAGTACACCATCGTCTTCTGGGATTGCACATGTTATATGTCTGTCAATAAAGGCAACAACTTCAGCATTTGTGCTCACACCAACTTTTGGGGCATTCTTTATCCACAATAATACGTGCGCATGTGGCGAACCCCTCTGTTGAAATTCAATACGTAAGAAGAAATCTACAAGCTCACCAAGTGGATTGGACGTGCCACCAATGAAGTCTTTGAAATATGCTTGTAGACGATAGTGAAATTGACGTGCAGCCGTTACTGGGTTGTTGCGCAGCCATTTGCATTTTTCGTCATAGCCCATGTTTTTGACATCATCTACTGTTAAGATCTTCCCATACTGACGTGCAATACTTTGAATAACTTCTGGCCATCCCATGTCTGCGGCACTCAGCGTTACGAAGAAGGTTGGTATTCCTAATTGTCTAAGTCTAAAAGCACATTTTGCCAATAGGCTGGTGAACCTCTTGTGTTTTTTAGGAATTTGAAGGCTACGTCTGTGAACAACATTGTTTGTACATTTTGTTGTGATTTGAATATGCCAGCATTAACCCTTTTATTTTGGAATGTCTGACCGTGGCTTTGTCGTAGGGATATCTGAATTTGATCTTTGACCTGTTGTGCTTCCACCATGTATTGAGCTGCCAGAAGATAGTCTATGTCTTTAGCAAAACGGCCATCATAATGCAAAAGGCGTTGGTTAAAATATTTTCTCTGTGTGATATCTTTTTCTCTTTCTGTTTTTAAACCACCACGGCCATAAGGGTACTTTGATGGGTTTGCCAATTCTTCAAACTTGTCGTCTAGATAGAATGCGCGTGGGTTTTGGTGTTCTGCAGGGGCGACTGAATATGTAGTGTCTGCATCTAAAAAATGTTCTTCTTGAAGCAATGTATCATATGGGAGTCCTCGTAATTGACTGGTTTGTTCAAATGCTTGTCTGTCTTCTTCATCTTCATTGTCTTGAACAGTTTCAGCAGTTGATTGGTGTGTTTGATCTATGTCAATTTTCTCTAGTGCTACATAGTGTATTTGATCAAGGTGGCCAATTGTTACAGTATTAGGACTTCTGCCTTGTTTTGGGGTCAATTCAACTCTATAGTCATTTTCTGTGTTACTATTGTAGATGAGTATGTTGATATTCAGCATGTTTACCACAGCATTTATTGCAATGTTGTCGGCCCAATCTTTTTGCGTATCTTTTCAATGATCAATTTCATTTCTTGCTGCTGTTGGAATATGAACTCAGGTGAATCAATTGGATATTCTTCAGCATTAGGCAATGCGAGAAATTGCATATAGTCTTTCTGGATCACTGGGTTTTCTAGAAAGGTAACCAATTGTGGGCGCATGTCAGCACCTGTGATAGTTTGTATACCTGCTATCTCAAGGGTGGATTGCTACAGCATGATAAAAGCAATTGCCATCTTTAGGTACATCAAAGATGGTCAGTTCATTGTACTTAACATAATCTTCTTGTATAAATGTTCTATATAGGTTATAGATGAAGTTGCAGAGGTGGTTTCATTCTTGTTTGGGTAAGGTTCTTGTGGTATGGTTGTCATCGCTTCCCACAATTCACTATTTTCTTCGATCCAGCGGTCCTCAGAATCAGAATCAGAATCAGTTTTATTGTCACATCACAGGTTTACAAGGTAAAAAAGTGGGTGAAATTCTTTTTTGTACATCGTTCCCATCGCAACGTTAGTTTCCATAGAAAGAAGAGGGGGGGGGGAGAAGAAGAGGGTGGGGGGTAAGTGGGAAGGAGATCAAAACAAGAGAGCAACAGAAGGCCAGACAAGTTATCTACATATTTACAAATTACCTGAGATAATAAAAACTAAAAAAACTAAACTAAGGTGCCTGAGCATAGCAGCAATGTATTGTGTACTGTGCATGTTATACTTATACTGTGCATGATAGACAATGGACGTTAAGGTGCTTAGAGGAAAAGGAGCACAATAAAAAAGACCAAAAAAAGTCAGTGCGTTATACAAGGGATTAAGGTGCAAAAGGTCAGTGCGTGTCCACCTAGAGTGGACTGACCCTAGTATAATCCGCATGTAGCTCCATGAGGGAGTGCAACAAAAAGTCATTTGTACCTGGTGTAGTCCACAGGTGTGTCCGAGGGGGGGCTAAAGTCCAAGTCATTGTCCCTGGTATAATCCACAGGTGTGTTCAGGAAGAGCCAGAAAAAGTCTGCGCTGCCTGTTGTCAGGCTGCTGAACAGGGCCTATGCCTCATTCAGGCTTATGCCCCATTCAGCATTCTGACAGCAGCCGGATTGAAACTACACCAGTACCTGGTGGTGGAACTCTTGATACTGCGGTAGAGCCCCTTGCCCGGTCGCGGTCGTTGTAGGGGGTTGAACAGTCTGTGACTTGGGTGGTGCTTGTCCTTGATGATGCGCTTGGCTTTGACCACGCACCGCTTTTTGTACAGTTCCTGGAGCGCTGGGAGCTCGATTCCCATTATCCGCTCTGCCGATCGCACTACTCGTTGTAGGCTGATCTTTTCTCGGGCAGTGCAGTTCCCGTACCAGGCCGTGACACAGCCTGTTAGGATGCCTTCGACAGAACTGTTGTAGTATAGCCTGAGGATGCGACGTCCTACTCCGAGCTTCTTCAGGCGGCGGAGCCAGTACAGTCGCTGCTGAGCCTTTTTCCTCACGTGTCATTGCAGATGTCAATGTCGTTGTATAGAGGATTGTTTTTCTTTAGCCAGTTTAGGGCGTCAAGCACCTTTTTTGGCCGCACATATTCATGTATATAGTGTCCCTTGTAAGCCAATTTTCGTTTTAGTTTTAAGGGAACAACCTCCTCAGTTTCAGGAAGTCTTGGCAATAATTTGATAATAGTGTCTAGGTTAGATGGCACATTGACTGCATTACCATGGATTGCCTTTTGTCTGCCTCTTGGCAAGCCAACAAGTTTCATGAAGGCAATACGTTGACTTATCAACCTTTCTTCTAACGGGTGCAAGTCCTGCAGTTCTCGGGGTATTGGGTCGAGTAATAAGTTGTTAGCCCAAGCCTGTGTAGGGAGTTTCCCAAGTTTAATGGACCGATGACACGTGTGGCACATCCAAGTGTTGTTTTGCTTGATTGCAGTTGGGTTTTTGTCTAGGAGACTTACAATATCTATCGTTCCTGTATACTTTCCAGGTTTAAACTCTGCCACTGATTCTCTGTAGAGCATTCGTTCACAGGAACCACAGACATAATTGGGTCCACTTTCGGACATCTTCTTTAAGAATGCGAGAGCAGCTTCATTAACTTCTAATTCTTGTGATCTGTACCGTTTCTTCTTACTCGTGTTATGTGCTTGTTGATGTTGTCTTTCATTATTTGAATACTTTGACCAGTTCCTTTTTTTCCTTTCGATGTTCTCTTCAGACTCTTCTACTTTTTCTTCCAGAGATTGTAGCAATCTTTGCTGTGTCATATTGTCAGCATTCATGGCTAGTCTTCGTCTTTTGTCATTTAGCGATTCTTTGTCTCTGATTAATTTCATTCTTTCTTTATGATTCTTAGCTCTGTTTAATTGAAGCAATGCTCTGTTTACATTGAAGCAATCTATCATATGGGAGTCGTCGTAATTGACTGGTTTGTTCAAATATTTGTCTGTCTTCTTCATCTTCATTGTCTTGAACAGTTTCAGCAGTTGATTGGTGTGTTTGATCTATGTCAGTTTTCTCTAGTGCTACATAATGTATTTGATCAAGGTGGCCAATTGTTATAGTATTAAGACTTCGGCCTTGTTGTGGGATCAATTCAACTCTAGTCCTCTTCTGTGTTACTGTTGTAGATGAGTATGCTTTCTTAGCTTTGGCCTTCTGCGCCTTTGTTTGACCAATGTTACGCACATACGCACGAGGGACACACACACGCACGGACGGGTGATTTGGACTAGAAGATACTGTTCCAATCAAGACTGATTGATCCTGTCTTACCTCGCTTCAAAAACGTAAACGGCTTTTTGAAGTGACACACCTATTTATAGAATTGTATTTCGTCATGCATCCCTCTAGCCAATCAAAGGCATTGGTGTCAACATATTAACACGTATTAAGACTTCGGCCTTGTTGTGGGATCAATTCAACTCTAGTCCTCTTCTGTGTTACTGTTGTAGATGAGTATGCTTTCTTAGCTTTGGCCTTCTGCACCTTTGCTTGACCAATGTTAGGTGTTCTCAGAGGGACACACACACGCACGGACGGGTGATTTGGACTTACTGAAGGTACTGTTCCAATCAAGTCTGATTGATCCTGTTTTACCTCACTTCAAAAAGTAGGGGCTTTTTGAAGTGACACACCTATTTATAGAATTTTATTTCGTCACGCGTCCCTCTAGCCAATCAGAGGCATTGGTGTCAACAAATTGACACGTGTCACGTGGAGCTTGCCCAATGTTAGCTTGGCTAACAATGTTTGCTCACACACGGCGGGACGAAGCGAAAACATATTCTCCACCTTCGGCGGAGACAACTATTGCCCGTGGACACATTGGTTAATCTCAAGTGCAAAGGGGCTACAGGGCTGACAAGAGCCTAGTACAGCCTAATAGAGCCTGTTAGAGTCTAGTAAGGCATAGAACACCCTAGTTTAGCCTATTCCAGCCGGACCCAGCCCTCTATAGCCTAGTACAGTCAACTAACTACCCCCATACCCTATGCTATTCTCCCACTGGGCTGAACTTGGGTGTGCTGGAATGTGCTGGGCTGTGCTGGGCTCTGGTGGGCTGTAATGGGCTCTGGTGGGCTGTAATGGGCTCTGGTGGGCTGTGCTGGGCTCTGTTAGGTTGTACGGGGCAGTACTGCACTATAGCTTAGACATTTTCATGTAAAACTATTGCCGGTGGACACAAACTCATGTAAAACTATTGCCCATGGACACAGTGGTTAATCTCAAGTGCAAAGGGGCTACAGGGCTGACAAGAGTCTAGGACAGCCTAATAGAGCCTATTAGACTCTAGTATGGCATAGAACATTCTATTCTAGCCTATTCCAGCTGGACCCAGCCCTTTATAGCCTAGTACAGTCGTATAACTACCCCCATAACCTAGGCTATTCTCCCACTGGGCTGAACTTGGGTGTGCTGGAATGTGCTGGGCTGTGCTGGGCTCTGGTGGGCTGTAATGGGCTCTGGTGGGCTGTGCTGGGCTCTGTTAGGTTGTACGGGGCAGTACTGCACTATAGCTTAGACATTATCATGTAAAACTATTGCCGGTGGACACAAACTCATGTAAAACTATTGCCTGTGGACACATTGGTTAATCTCAAGTGTAAAGGGTCTACAGGGCTGACAAGAGCCTAGTACAGCCTAATAGAGCCTGTTAGAGTCTAGTAAGGCATAGAACACCCTAGTTTAGCCTATTCCAGCCGGACCCAGCCCTGTATAGCCTAGTAGAGTCAACTAACTACCCCCATAACCTAGGCTATTCTCCCACTGGGCTGGTCTTGGGTGTGCTGGAATGTGCTGGGCTGTGCTGGGCTCTGGTGGGCTGTAATGGGCTCTGGTGGGCTGTGCTGGGCTCTGTTATGTTGTACTGGGCAATACTGCACTATAGCCTAGAAATTTTCATGTAAAACTATTGCCGGTGGACACAAACTCATGTAAAACTATTGCCCGTGGACACATTGGTTAATCTCAAGTGCAAAGGGGCAACAGGGCTGACAAGAGCCTAGTAAAGCCTAATAGAGCCTGTTAGAGTCTAGTAAGGCATAGAACACCCTATTTTAGCCTATTCCAGCCGGACCCAGCCCTGTATAGCCTAGTACAGTCATCTAACTACCCACATACCCTATAGGCTATTCTCCCACTGGGCTGGACTTGGGTGTGCTGGAATGTGCTGGGCTGTGCTGGGCTCTGGTGGGCTACAATGGGCTCTGGTGGGCTGTGCTGGGCTTTGTTAGGTTGTACGGGGCAATACTCCACTATAGCCTAGAAATGTTCATGTAAAACTATTGCCGGTGGACACAAACTCATGTAAAACTATTGCCCGTGGACACAAACTCATGTAAAACTATTGCCCGTGGACACATTGGTTAATCTCAAGTGCAAAGGGGCTACAGGGCTGACAAGAGCCTAGTACAGCCTAATAGAGCCTGTTAGAGTCTAGTAAGGCATAGAACACCCTAGTTTAGCCTATTCCAGCCGGACCCAGCCCTGTATAGCCTAGTACAGTCAACTAACTACACCCATACCCTATGCTATTCTCCCACTGGGCTGAACTTGGGTGTGCTGGAATGTGCTGGGCTGTGCTGGGCTCTGGTGGGCTGTAATGGGCTCTGGTGGGCTGTGCTGGGCTCTGTTAGGTTGTACGGGGCAGTACTGCACTATAGTTTAGACATTTTCATGTAAAACTATTGCCGGTGGACACAAACTCATGTAAAACTATTGCCCGTGGACACATTGGTTAATCTCAAGTGTAAAGGGGCTACAGGGCTGACAAGAGCCTAGTACAGCCTAATAGAGCCTGTTAGAGTCTAGTAAGGCATAAAACACCCTAGTTTAGCCTATTCCAGCCGGACCCAGCCCTGTATAGCCTAGTAGAGTCATCTAACTACCCCCATACCCTATGCTATTCTCCCACTGGGCTGGTCTTGGGTGTGCTGGAATGTGCTGGGCTGTGCTGGGCTCTGGTGGGCTGTAATGGGCTCTGGTGGGCTGTGCTGGGCTCTGTTATGTTGTACTGGGCAATACTGCACTATAGCCTAGACATTTTCATGTAAAACTATTGCCGGTGGACACAAACTCATGTAAAACTATTGCCCGTGGACACATTGGTTAATCTCAAGTGCAAAGGGGCAACAGGGCTGACAAGAGCCTAGTAAAGCCTAATAGAGCCTGTTAGAGTCTAGTAAGGCATAGAACACCCTATTTTAGCCTATTCCAGCCGGACCCAGCCCTGTATAGCCTAGTACAGTCATCTAACTACCCACATACCCTATAGGCTATTCTCCCACTGGGCTGGACTTGGGTGTGCTGGAATGTGCTGGGCTGTGCTGGGCTCTGGTGGGCTACAATGGGCTCTGGTGGGCTGTGCTGGGCTTTGTTAGGTTGTACGGGGCAATACTGCACTATAGCCTAGAATTTTTCATGTAAAACTATTGCTGGTGGACACAAACTCATGTAAAACTATTGCCCGTGGACACATTGGTTAATCTCAAGTGCAAAGGGGCTACAGGGCTGACAAGAGCCTAGTACAGCCTAATAGAGTCTGTTAGAGTCTAGTAAGGCATAGAACACCCTAGTTTAGCCTATTCCAGCTGGACCCAGCCCTGTATAGCCTAGTACAGTCAACTAACTACCCCCATACCCTATGCTATTCTCCCACTGGGCTGAACTTTGGTGTGCTGGAATGTGCTGGGCTGTGCTGGGCTCTGGTGGGCTGTATTGGGCTCTGGTGGGCTGTGCTGGGCTCTGTTAGGTTGTACGGGGCAGTGCTGCACTATAGCTTAGACATTTTCATGTAAAACTATTGCCGGTGGACACAAACTCATGTAAAACTATTGCCCGTGGACACATTGGTTAATCTCAAGTGTAAAGGGGCTACATGGCTGACAAGAGCCTAGTACAGCCTAATAGAGCCTGTTAGAGTCTAGTAAGGCATAAAACACCCTAGTTTAGCCTATTCCAGCCGGACCCAGCCCTGTATAGCCTAGTACAGTCATCTAACTACCCCCATACCCTATGCTATTCTCCCACTGGGCTGGATTTGGGTGTGCTGGAATGCCCTGAGCTCTGCTGGGCTCTGGTGGGCTGTAATGGGCTCTGGTGGGTTGTGCTGGGCTCTGTTATGTTGTACTGGGCAATACTGCACTATAGCCTAGACAGCCTAGACAGACGAGAGGTGTCGCGATTTCCTGGCTCTCAATCCTCTAGCGGATGACGAATTGCTTGCCACATTAAGAAATGTGCTTCATGGAACCGCTAGGGATTGGTGGAATGTGGCACGCTTGAACACTCACTCTTGGGCTGGCTTTGAGAACAAGTTTTCTTCTGCTTTCTTGTCTGAAGACTATACTGATGAGCTGGCCGACAGAGTCAGAAATCGAGTTCAAGGCGAGAAGGAGAGTATTCGAGACTTTGTGTACAGCTATCACTCACTGTGCAGACGCTGGAAGACGGACATACAGGAGGATGAGGTAATCAAGTTGATTCTCAAAAATATCAACCCTCTTCTTGCCAGCCAACTCAGAGAGAGAGCAACTACGGTTGATGCCCTTGTTCGGCTGGGGCAGCAGTTTGAAAAGGACAGAGAATGTCAACAACAATACGAACTGCGCACCAAGCCCTCAACCAAGCAGCAAACCAAGCAACCCACCCAAACCAACCAAAGTCAAGCACCTCAATCCGAGTCTGCATCCAATGTTGGACTATTCTGTTGGAGATGTAACAAGAAGGGACATTCCCCGGACACTTGTTACTCTCTGCACCCCAGAAACCCCAATAAGTCCAATAAAATCCAATCATCCAATCCTCACTCTCAGCAACAGACAAACCAACCTACCCTAAGTGCTTTAACTCCGCCGGAAAGAACCAGAGGAAATGCTTATGTCCATCCTTCCATAGTACCTCCCCATCGACCCATACCACGTCAGCTGGTGTTACCACTGTCTGTAGGAGTGTGGACAGGAAAGGCCATCCTGGACACTGGATCATCGTTCACCCTACTCAATGAACAGTTGTGGAATGAAGTGAGGGGCAAAAATCAAAAACTACAACCTTGGATCGAAGGTCCCTTGTATCTGGCTGATGGAGAACCCAAACAACCACTTGGATGGTGTGAGGTTGAACTTCGTCTTGATAATCAGTCTTATGTAATCCCTTCAGTGATCCTAACTTCCAAAACCCTTGCTTTTCCTGCAGTGTTGGGACTTGATTTCATGTACATCAGTGGAATCCAGATGGATATCACCCACAACTATTACTGGTTCCCTCACCACCCAGGCAAGAAGTACTCTTTCCTGTCAGAAGGGGCAAAGCTACAGGATTGGCGGCCCACTGTCGGATTCTTTTCTGCTGTTGCTCCAAGAGCAACTTCTGCCAGATTTCACTTAAGTTCCTTGGACACATTGTGTCTGCCACAGGAATCGAGGTGGATCCTGGAAAGATCAGAGCAGTCCAGGACCTGCCTATACCTTCAAACCTCAAGGCTCTCCAAAGATTTCTAGGTATGGCCGGATGGTACCACCGGTATGTGCCAAATTTCTCACGGATAGCAGACCCTCTGAATGCCTTGAAGCGGAAGGGGGCAAAGTTTAAATGGACGGCGGAGTGTCAGGCTGCCTTCGACACCCTTAAGAACCATCTTGTCACCCCACCAATACTAGGACACCCAAACTTTGAATTACCTTTTGTGGTATACACAGATGCCAGCGATGTAGGGCTGGGGGCAGTGCTTGCTCAACGGACTGGACTTGGTACTGAAGAAGTATTGGCGTTTGCCAGTAGAACCCTGAACAGCGCTGAACGTAACTATTCAACAACCGAGCAGGAATGTCTTGCTGTTGTATGGGCTCTTGAAAAGTGGCGATACTATCTTGAAGGCCGGTTCTTCACTGTCGTCACTGACCATTCTTCCCTTGTGTGGGTGTTCAAAACACACAACCCCAGTACCAGACTCATCAGATGGGCGCTCCGCTTACAAGAATTCACTTTTGCAGTGGAGTACAGGAAGGGGAAATACAACACAGTCCCGGATGCTTTATCAAGAGCTCCGGTAGATTATGTCAACCCTGGATCTCAACCTACTTGTGCTACGGTCATGTCTAGCCAACGGGACTCACCCAAGGATGACTTCCCTGTCTCAGACGAGACTGTCTGGAAAGCTCAACAGGAGGATCCTGAAATACAGGCCATCTACCAGAAAATCCTGGATGATGGAGAACAGATCCTCAACTCTACCACAAAGTTGACCATAATTGAAGACAAAGTCTACCGTGTGTTGGAGTTACCCCACAGAACCCTCTACCAAGTTTACATGCCAAAACCTTTCCGTTTACCACTCTTACAACACTTTCATGAACACCCAATAGCAGGTCATCTGGGCAGATTCAAAACCTACAAACGACTACAAGGCTTACTGTACTGGCCAAACCTCAGCCTGGATGTTAAGACCTACACCAAAAACTGTCCGGTTTGTCAAATGTACAAGCCTGAAGGCCGGAAGACTGCTGGCATGTTGCAGCAAACCATTGTCTCCCAACCTTGGGAAATGTTAGGAGTGGATATAATGGGACCATTCCCTCGGAGCTCCAAGCAAAACGAGTACTTACTTGTCTTTGTAGATTACTACTCCAAGTGGGTGGAGCTCTTTGGACTTCGCCAGGCCACCGCAAAGACGGTCTCTAACATCCTAACAAGAGAGATCTTGACGCGCTGGGGTGTACCAGAATATATTCTTTCAGACAGAGGTTCCCAATTTGTCTCAGACCTTTTCAAGGAGACCTGCGAACGGTGGAACCTGAAGCACAAGCTGACCACAGCCTATCACCCTCAAACGAACCTCACCGAGAGAGTGAATCGCACTCTGAAGACAATGATTGCATCTTACGTAGGGACCCAGCACAAACACTGGGATCAGCACCTTCATGAATTCCGCTTCGCTCTTAACTCTGCAGTGCAAGAGTCCATTGGAGTCACACCTGCGGAGTTGAACCTAAGCCGTCCTCTTCGCGGACCCTTAGACCTGGTTCTTCAACCCCAGAATGCTACTCCAGACTCTGCATGTTATGACCAGGTAGTTCAGCTTCATGACCTGAAAGCTCTGGTTGACAAGAATCTGACAAAAGCCAGAGTTAAACAGAAGCGGAACTATGACAAGAAGAGACGGGAACTTCAGTTCCAGATGCGCGATCGGGTGTGGTTGAGGTCTCATCCGTATTCTAAGAAAGAAAAATCCTTCACAGCCAAGCTTGCCCCTAAATGGCAAGGTCCATATAGGATTGTGGAGCAGCTGGGCCCTCTGAACTACCGAGCGGTTAAGGAAGAAACAGGTGAAGACATGCGTGTTGTCCATGTCTCACGCCTTAAGGCCTGTTACCCCTCGGCAGAGGAAATGGAGGAGCTGGAACGCCGCAAAGTTCTGGACATCTTTGAGGAGGAAAGCGACGAGGAGACTTTTCTTGGCTTTCCGGACCCAGAAGTCTAGCAACCTAAAGTTGTTTTCCCCTCAGCAGAGAATCCTGTGAATACAGATGAAGAGGAGGATGAGGAGGAAAGTTTGTTGGTGGCTAAGGTTCCTACTGTTCGCTACCAGTTAAGGAAAAGGAGTCCAAAACAGTATGGAAAATAAATGAATAGAAACGAAAGGATAATACCTTCCTTTTTTCAGGGGGGGAGGAGTGTGACGGCCCGAAATGGTCCGCGAGCCGCCTGTTACCCGACGGCCCGAAATGGTCCGCGAGCCGCCCGTCAATCACCCCTTCGTCACCCCCGTTGTCATTAAATGTCCCGGTGCTGGCACCTGCGGTGCGAGAGAGTGAGCGTGGGAAGTGTGGAGGACGAGGAAGTCAGACCCTCGTTCCCTCAGTGTTTTGCACCGTGCGTTTAGACCGTTAACAAGTGTCGTAGCCCTCCGTGAAGTGGACGTTGATCCCACGGCAGAAGGAGCCACACACCCCGCCAACGGATCCTGAACAACCGTGCGATTCCCCGCATTCTGGCCGTTCCTGCTAAACGAACAAACAAAGTGTTTGTTGTGGCTGACCGTCACTGACATGCAGGGAACCGTTCCAGATCACCTCCGCTGCCTGCCTTACCGGTATTTTGCTTTATCATTTGAGCTCATAGGCCTACTTTTGTTTTGGGGAGAGCGAACTTTATTTTGATTTGTTTGTTTATTGTTTGGGGGAACCTAAACAAGGAGCCGATATACTCGGTGAAGAGGACTTTTACTATAACGTGCGTTGGGTTGCGTCTTGCGTGCTGCGTGCGTATTAAGGACCGGGCACGGACTATTAAAGCCCGTGGTATGTGACTTTATCTATCAAAGACCTTGGTTTATGATGGCCTTGTGTTGTGCGACGTTGTGAACTGATGGTAATGCATTGAATTGTGTTTTGCGTTAAAAACGAGGGGTTACATACGTAACCTGGGTTTTGTGAGTTGTGAATTATATTTTGTTCCTTTTTTGTTTCTTTTTTGAAACCGTTGATCAACTGGTTGGCTTTTGGTTTAATTTTGATGACTTGAAGTGTTTGATGAACTGCTTTGTGTGTGGAATATAATGTTTCTTCACTAAAACAATGCAACTGAACTTAAAACGTGTGTTGGTTGGTTTATTCTCAATGACAAAAGGGTTTATATTTCATATGTAAGTCCTTGTGTGGTTTCACTAATGGTTAGAACTCAGATGAGGAAGAAGTCACTCAATACAAAAAGGAGGAATAAGGAGTATTATTTCTCTGGTAGACAAAGTCTACCTGGCACCCCGAATACAAATTAACCAATTCAGTGGAAACCGTTACATAAAAGTGTCGCCCTGAGCTGTGCTGGGCTCTGGTGGGCTGTAATGGGCTCTGGTGGGCTGTGCTGGGCTCTGTTATGTTGTACTGGGCAATACTGCACTATAGCCTAGACATTTTCATGTAAAACTATTGCCGGTGGACACAAACTCATGTAAAACTATTGCCCGTGGACACATTGGTTAATCTCAAGTGCAAAGGGGCTACAGGGCTGACAAGAGCCTAGTACAGCCTAATAGAGCCTGTTAGAGTCTAGTAAGGCATAGAACACCCTAGTTTAGCCTATTCCAGCCGGACCCAGCCCTCTATAGCCTAGTACAGTCAACTAACTACCCCCATACCCTATGCTATTCTCCCACTGGGCTGAACTTGGGTGTGCTGGAATGTGCTGGGCTGTGCTGGGCTCTGGTGGGCTGTAATGGGCTCTGGTGGGCTGTAATGGGCTCTGGTGGGCTGTGCTGGGCTCTGTTAGGTTGTACGGGGCAGTACTGCACTATAGCTTAGACATTTTCATGTAAAACTATTGCCGGTGGACACAAACTCATGTAAAACTATTGCCTGTGGACACATTGGTTAATCTCAAGTGTAAAGGGTCTACAGGGCTGACAAGAGCCTAGTACAGCCTAATAGAGCCTGTTAGAGTCTAGTAAGGCATAGAACACCCTAGTTTAGCCTATTCCAGCCGGACCCAGCCCTGTATAGCCTAGTACAGTCAATTAACTACCCCCATAACCTAGGCTATTCTCCCACTGGGCTGGTCTTGGGTGTGCTGGAATGTGCTGGGCTGTGCTGGGCTCTGGTGGGCTGTAATGGGCTCTGGTGGGCTGTGCTGGGCTCTGTTATGTTGTACTGGGCAATACTGCACTATAGCCTAGACATTTTCATGTAAAACTATTGCCGGTGGACACAAACTCATGTAAAACTATTGCCCGTGGACACATTGGTTAATCTCAAGTGCAAAGGGGCAACAGGGCTGACAAGAGCCTAGTAAAGCCTAATAGAGCCTGTTAGAGTCTAGTAAGGCATAGAACACCCTATTTTAGCCTATTCCAGCCGGACCCAGCCCTGTATAGCCTAGTACAGTCATCTAACTACCCACATACCCTATAGGCTATTCTCCCACTGGGCTGGACTTGGGTGTGCTGGAATGTGCTGGGCTGTGCTGGGCTCTGGTGGGCTACAATGGGCTCTGGTGGGCTGTGCTGGGCTTTGTTAGGTTGTATGGGGCAATACTGCACTATAGCCTAGAATTTTTCATGTAAAACTATTGCTGGTGGACACAAACTCATGTAAAACTATTGCCCGTGGACACATTGGTTAATCTCAAGTGCAAAGGGGCTACAGGGCTGACAAGAGCCTAGTACAGCCTAATAGAGCCTGTTAGAGTCTAGTAAGGCATAGAACACCCTAGTTTAGCCTATTCCAGCTGGACCCAGCCCTGTATAGCCTAGTACAGTCAACTAACTACCCCCATACCCTATGCTATTCTCCCACTGGGCTGAACTTTGGTGTGCTGGAATGTGCTGGGCTGTGCTGGGCTCTGGTGGGCTGTATTGGGCTCTGGTGGGCTGTGCTGGGCTCTGTTAGGTTGTACGGGGCAGTGCTGCACTATAGCTTAGACATTTTCATGTAAAACTATTGCCGGTGGACACAAACTCATGTAAAACTATTGCCCGTGGACACATTGGTTAATCTCAAGTGTAAAGGGGCTACATGGCTGACAAGAGCCTAGTACAGCCTAATAGAGCCTGTTAGAGTCTAGTAAGGCATAAAACACCCTAGTTTAGCCTATTCCAGCCGGACCCAGCCCTGTATAGCCTAGTACAGTCATCTAACTACCCCCATACCCTATGCTATTCTCCCACTGGGCTGGATTTGGGTGTGCTGGAATGCCCTGAGCTCTGCTGGGCTCTGGTGGGCTGTAATGGGCTCTGGTGGGTTGTGCTGGGCTCTGTTATGTTGTACTGGGCAATACTGCACTATAGCCTAGACATTTTCATGGAAAACTATTGCCGGTGGACACAAACTCATGTAAAACTATTGCCCGTGGACACATTGGTTAATCTCAAGTGCAAAGGGGCTACAGGGCTGACAAGAGCCTAGTACAGCCTAATAGAGCCTGTTAGAGTCTAGTAAGGCATAGAACACCCTAGTTTAGCCTATTCCAGCTGGACCCAGCCCTGTATAGCCTAGTACAGTCAACTAACTACCCCCATACCCTATGCTATTCTCCCACTGGGCTGAACTTTGGTGTGCTGGAATGTGCTGGGCTGTGCTGGGCTCTGGTGGGCTGTATTGGGCTCTGGTGGGCTGTGCTGGGCTCTGTTAGGTTGTACGGGGCAGTGCTGCACTATAGCTTAGACATTTTCATGTAAAACTATTGCCGGTGGACACAAACTCATGTAAAACTATTGCCCGTGGACACATTGGTTAATCTCAAGTGTAAAGGGGCTACATGGCTGACAAGAGCCTAGTACAGCCTAATAGAGCCTGTTAGAGTCTAGTAAGGCATAAAACACCCTAGTTTAGCCTATTCCAGCCGGACCCAGCCCTGTATAGCCTAGTACAGTCATCTAACTACCCCCATACCCTATGCTATTCTCCCACTGGGCTGGATTTGGGTGTGCTGGAATGCCCTGAGCTCTGCTGGGCTCTGGTGGGCTGTAATGGGCTCTGGTGGGTTGTGCTGGGCTCTGTTATGTTGTACTGGGCAATACTGCACTATAGCCTAGACATTTTCATGGAAAACTATTGCCGGTGGACACAAACTCATGTAAAACTATTGCCCGTGGACACATTGGTTAATCTCAAGTGCAAAGGGGCTACAGGGCTGACAAGAGCCTAGTACAGCCTAATAGAGCCTGTTAGAGTCTAGTAAGGCATAGAACACCCTAGTTTAGCCTATTCCAGCCGGACCCAGCCCTGTATAGCCTAGTACAGTCAACTAACTACACCCATACCCTATGCTATTCTCCCACTGGGCTGAACTTGGGTGTGCTGGAATGTGCTGGGCTGTGCTGGGCTCTGGTGGGCTGTAATGGGCTCTGGTGGGCTTTGCTGGGCTCTGTTAGGTTGTACGGGGCAGTACTGCACTATAGCTTAGACATTTTCATGTAAAACTATTGCCGGTGGACACAAACTCATGTAAAACTATTGCCCGTGGACACATTGGTTAATCTCAAGTGTAAAGGGGCTACAGGGCTGACAAGAGCCTAGTACAGCCTAATAGAGCCTGTTAGAGTCTAGTAAGGCATAAAACACCCTAGTTTAGCCTATTCCAGCCGGACCCAGCCCTGTATAGCCTAGTAGAGTCATCTAACTACCCCCATACCCTATGCTATTCTCCCACTGGGCTGGATTTGGGTGTGCTGGAATGCCCTGAGCTGTGCTGGGCTCTGGTGGGCTGTAATGGGCTCTGGTGGGCTGTGCTGGGCTCTGTTATGTTGTACTGGGCAATACTGCACTATAGCCTAGACATTTTCATGTAAAACTATTGCCGGTGGACACAAACTCATGTAAAACTATTGCCCGTGGACACATTGGTTAATCTCAAGTGCAAAGGGGCTACAGGGCTGACAAGAGCCTAGTACAGCCTAATAGAGCCTGTTAGAGTCTAGTAAGGCATAGAACACCCTAGTTTAGCCTATTCCAGCCGGACCCAGCCCTCTATAGCCTAGTACAGTCAACTAACTACCCCCATACCCTATGCTATTCTCCCACTGGGCTGAACTTGGGTGTGCTGGAATGTGCTGGGCTGTGCTGGGCTCTGGTGGGCTGTAATGGGCTCTGGTGGGCTGTAATGGGCTCTGGTGGGCTGTGCTGGGCTCTGTTAGGTTGTACGGGGCAGTACTGCACTATAGCTTAGACATTTTCATGTAAAACTATTGCCGGTGGACACAAACTCATGTAAAACTATTGCCCATGGACACAGTGGTTAATCTCAAGTGCAAAGGGGCTACAGGGCTGACAAGAGCCTAGTACAGCCTAATAGAGCCTGTTAGAGTCTAGTAAGGCATAGAACACCCTAGTTTAGCCTATTCCAGCCGGACCCAGCCCTGTATAGCCTAGTACAGTCAACTAACTACCCCCATAACCTAGGCTATTCTCCCACTGGGCTGGTCTTGGGTGTGCTGGAATGTGCTGGGCTGTGCTGGGCTCTGGTGGGCTGTAATGGGCTCTGGTGGGCTGTGCTGGGCTCTGTTATGTTGTACTGGGCAATACTGCACTATAGCCTAGACATTTTCATGTAAAACTATTGCCGGTGGACACAAACTCATGTAAAACTATTGCCCGTGGACACATTGGTTAATCTCAAGTGCAAAGGGGCAACAGGGCTGACAAGAGCCTAGTAAAGCCTAATAGAGCCTGTTAGAGTCTAGTAAGGCATAGAACACCCTATTTTAGCCTATTCCAGCCGGACCCAGCCCTGTATAGCCTAGTACAGTCATCTAACTACCCACATACCCTATAGGCTATTCTCCCACTGGGCTGGACTTGGGTGTGCTGGAATGTGCTGGGCTGTGCTGGGCTCTGGTGGGCTACAATGGGCTCTGGTGGGCTGTGCTGGGCTTTGTTAGGTTGTACGGGGCAATACTGCACTATAGCCTAGAATTTTTCATGTAAAACTATTGCCGGTGGACACAAACTCATGTAAAACTATTGCCCGTGGACACATTGGTTAATCTCAAGTGCAAAGGGGCTACAGGGCTGACAAGAGCCTAGTACAGCCTAATAGAGCCTGTTAGAGTCTAGTAAGGCATAGAACACCCTAGTTTAGCCTATTCCAGCTGGACCCAGCCCTGTATAGCCTAGTACAGTCAACTAACTACCCCCATACCCTATGCTATTCTCCCACTGGGCTGAACTTTGGTGTGCTGGAATGTGTTGGGCTGTGCTGGGCTCTGGTGGGCTGTAATGGGCTCTGGTGGGCTGTGCTGGGCTCTGTTAGGTTGTACGGGGCAGTACTGCACTATAGCTTAGACATTTTCATGTAAAACTATTGCCGGTGGACACAAACTCATGTAAAACTATTGCCCGTGGACACATTGGTTAATCTCAAGTGTAAAGGGGCTACAGGGCTGACAAGAGCCTAGTACAGCCTAATAGAGCCTGTTAGAGTCTAGTAAGGCATAAAACACCCTAGTTTAGCCTATTCCAGCCGGACCCAGCCCTGTATAGCCTAGTACAGTCATCTAACTACCCCCATACCCTATGCTATTCTCCCACTGGGCTGGATTTGGGTGTGCTGGAATGCCCTGAGCTGTGCTGGGCTCTGGTGGGCTGTAATGGGCTCTGGTGGGCTGTGCTGGGCTCTGTTATGTTGTACTGGGCAATACTGCACTATAGCCTAGACATTTTCATGTAGTAAGGCATAGAACACCCTAGTTTAGCCTATTCCAGCCGGACCCAGCCCTGTATAGCCTAGTACAGTCATCTAACTACCCCCATACCCTATGCTATTTTCCCACTAGGCTGGACTTGGGTGTGCTGGAATGTCCTGGGCTGTGCTGGGCTCTGGTGGGCTGTAATGGGCTCTGGTGGGCTGTGCTGGGCTATGTTAGGTTGTACGGGGCAGTACTGCACTATAGCTTAGACATTTTCATGTAAAACTATTGCCGGTGGACACAAACTCATGTAAAACTATTGCCCGTGGACACATTGGTTAATCTCAAGTGTAAAGGGGCTACAGGGCTGACAAGAGCCTAGTATAGCCTAATAGAGCCTGTTAGAGTCTAGTAAGGCATAAAACACCCTAGTTTAGCCTATTCCAGCCGGACCCAGCCCTGTATAGCCTAGTACAGTCATCTAACTACCCCCATACCCTATGCTATTCTCCCACTGGGCTGGATTTGGGTGTGCTGGAATGCCCTGAGCTGTGCTGGGCTCTGGTGGGCTGTAATGGGCTCTGGTGGGTTGTGCTGGGCTCTGTTATGTTGTACTGGGCAATACTGCACTATAGCCTAGACATTTTCATGTAAAACTATTGCCGGTGGACACAAACTCATGTAAAACTATTGCCCGTGGACACATTGGTTAATCTCAAGTGCAAAGGGGCTACAGGGCTGACAAGAGCCTAGTACAGCCTAATAGAGCCTGTTAGAGTCTAGTAAGGCATAGAACACCCTAGTTTAGCCTATTCCAGCCGGACCCAGCCCTGTATAGCCTAGTACAGTCAACTAACTACCCCCATACCCTATGCTATTCTCCCACTGGGCTGAACTTGGGTGTGCTGGAATGTGTTGGGCTGTGCTGGGCTCTGGTGGGCTGTAATGGGCTCTGGTGGGCTGTGCTGGGCTCTGTTAGGTTGTACGGGGCAGTACTGCACTATAGCTTAGACATTTTCATGTAAAACTATTGCCGGTGGACACAAACTCATGTAAAACTATTGCCCGTGGACACATTGGTTAATCTCAAGTGTAAAGGGGCTACAGGGCTGACAAGAGCCTAGTACAGCCTAATAGAGCCTGTTAGAGTCTAGTAAGGCATAAAACACCCTAGTTTAGCCTATTCCAGCCGGACCCAGCCCTGTATAGCCTAGTACAGTCATCTAACTACCCCCATACCCTATGCTATTCTCCCACTGGGCTGGATTTGGGTGTGCTGGAATGCCCTGAGCTGTGCTGGGCTCTGGTGGGCTGTAATGGGCTCTGGTGGGCTGTGCTGGGCTCTGTTATGTTGTACTGGGCAATACTGCACTATAGCCTAGACATTTTCATGTAGTAAGGCATAGAACACCCTAGTTTAGCCTATTCCAGCCGGACCCAGCCCTGTATAGCCTAGTACAGTCATCTAACTACCCCCATACCCTATGCTATTTTCCCACTAGGCTGGACTTGGGTGTGCTGGAATGTCCTGGGCTGTGCTGGGCTCTGGTGGGCTGTAATGGGCTCTGGTGGGCTGTGCTGGGCTATGTTAGGTTGTACGGGGCAGTACTGCACTATAGCTTAGACATTTTCATGTAAAACTATTGCCGGTGGACACAAACTCATGTAAAACTATTGCCCGTGGACACATTGGTTAATCTCAAGTGCAAAGGGGCAACAGGGCTGACAAGAGCCTAGTAAAGCCTAATAGAGCCTGTTAGAGTCTAGTAAGGCATAGAACACCCTAGTTTAGCCTATTCCAGCCGGACCCAGCCCTGTATAGCCTAGTACAGTCATCTAACTACCCCCATACCCTATGCTATTCTCCCACTGGGCTGAACTTGGGTGTGCTGGAATGTGCTGGGCTGTGCTGGGCTCTGGTGGGCTGTAATGGGCTCTGGTGGGCTGTGCTGGGCTCTCTTAGGTTGTACGGGGTAGTACTGTACTATAGCTTAGACATTTTCATGTAAAACTATTGCCGGTGGACACAAACTCATGTAAAACTATTGCCTGTGTACACATTGGTTAATCTCAAATGCAAAGGGGCTACAGGGCTGACAAGAGCCTAGGTTAGCCTAATAGAGCCTATTAGAGTCTAGTAAGGCATAGAACACCCTAGTTTAGCCTATTCCAGCCGGACCCAGCCCTGTATAGCCTAGTACAGTCATCTAACTACCCACATACCCTATAGGCTATTCTCCCACTGGGCTGGAGTTGGGTGTGCTGGAATGTGCTGGGCTGTGCTGGGCTCTGGTGGGCTACAATGGGCTCTGGTGGGCTGTGCTGGGCTCTGTTAGGTTGTACGGGGCAGTACTGCACTATAGCTTAGACATTTTCATGTAAAACTATTGCCGGTGGACACAAACTCAAGTAAATCTATTGCCCGTGGACACATTGGTTAATCTCAAGTGCAAAGGGGCTACAGGGCTGACAAGAGCCTAGTACAGCCTAATAGAGCCTGTTAGAGTCTAGTAAGGCATAGAACACCCTTGTTTAGCCTATTCCAGCCGGACCCAGCCCTGTATACCCTAGTAGAGTCATCTAACTACCCACATACCCTATAGGCTATTCTCCCACTGGGCTGGACTTGGGTGTTGTGGAATGTGCTGGGCTGTGCTGGGCTCTAGTGGAATTTAATGGGCTCTGGTGGGCTGTGCTGGGCTCTGTTAGGTTGTACGGGGCAGTACTGCACTATAGCCTAGAAATGTTATTGTAAAACTATTGCCGGTGGACACAAACTCATGTAAAACTATTGCCCGTGGACACAGTGGTTAATCTCAAGTGCAAAGGGGCTACAGCGCTGACATGAGCCTAGGACAGCCTAATAGAGCCTATTAGACTCTAGTATGGCATAGAACATTCTATTCTAGCCTATTCCAGCTGGACCCAGCCCTTTATAGCTTAGTACAGTCGTATAACTACCCCATAACCTAGGCTATTCTCCCACTGGGCTGGTCTTGGGTGTGCTGGAATGTGCTGGGCTGTGCTGGTCTCTGATGGACTATAATGGGCTCTGGTGGGCTGTGCTGGGCTCTGTTAGGCTGTCCGAGGCAGTACTGCACTATAGCCTAGACATGTTCATGTAAAAATATTGGCAGTGGACACAAACTCATGTAAAACTATTGCCTGTGTACACAGTGGTTAATCTCAAATGCAAAGGGGCTACAGGGCTGACAAGAGCCTAGTACAGCCTAATAGAGCCTATTAGAGTCTAGTAAGGCATAGAACACCCTAGTTTAGCCTATTCCAGCCGGACCCAGCCCTGTATACTCTAGTACAGTCATCTAACTACCCACATACCCTATAGGCTATTCTCCCACTGGGCTGGACTTGGGTGTGCTGGAATGTGCTGGGATTTGCTGGGCTCTGGTGGGCTGTAATGGGCTCTGGTGGGCTGTGATGGGCTCTGTTAGGTTGTACGGGGCAATACTGCACTATAGCCTAGAAATGTTCATGTAAAACTATTGCCGGTGGACACAAACTCATGTAAAACTATTGCCTGTGGACACATTGGTTAATCTCAAGTGCAAAGGGGCTACAGGGCTGACAAGAGCCTAGTACAGCCTAATAGAGCCTGTTAGAGTCTAGTAAGGCATAGAACACCCTAGTTTAGCCTATTCCAGCCGGACCCAGCCCCGTATAGCCTAGTACAGCCAACTAACTACCCACATACCCTATAGGCTATTCTCCCACTGGGCCGGACTTGGGTGTGCTGGTCTGCTGGGCTCTGGTGGGCTGTATTGGGCTCTGGTGGGCTGTGCTGGGCTCTGTTTGCTGTACGGGGCAGTACTGCACTATAGCCTTGACATGTTCATGTAAAACTATTGGCCGTGGACACAAACTCATGTAAAACTATTGCCCGTGGACACAGTGGTTAATTCACACCACAGTGGTTAATTCACACCAGCTGGCGACAATTGAGTTAATTGATTAGAATGTTAGGTAATCAGCTTGCAAACACCTCTCTGAAGATGACAGCATTGGTCTGGCTATAAATATACCTAAACATAGCTGCCTGCAATATCCAAACTGTACTCAAAGATTGCACACATTATGCATGAAAATTTATGTTGTTACAAAAATACACACATTAAGCATGAAAATGTATGTTGTTAGGAAAATATTAATTATTATTATTCACTGATATTTTCTGAATATTAGATCATTGTTCATTTTTGAACATAAAATAAAAATAATTATTTTCCTGCCTCAAACAATGTTTTGTAGCCATTTACAAAATATAGCAGAGACTGTATTAGGAATTGAATTATTCTATTATCAAATGGTTTATTCTTATTGGCACTTCTTAAACAAATAGCTTCTCTCATACAAAATGTCTTGAAGGCTGCAATACCAATAATGAAAGTAGCTATTTTACATGATAGTAATAGTAATAAAGGATAAAGAAATACAATGGGTTTCATTTTCTACCTCACTCAAATCAAAATATTCACATAATTATGTCTTCCTCTGCTAGCCCCCTGTATCTCTTTTTCATTAGTTGCAGAATGCCACATCATATTTGTGCACAACGTGTCCACCGCCAATAATTTTACATGAACATTTCTAGGCTATAGTGCAGTACTGCCCCGTACAGCCTAACAGAGCCCAGCACAGCCCACCAGAGCCCAATACAGCCCACCAGAGCCCAGCAGTTCATTACATTCCAGCACACCGAAGTCCAGCCCAGTGGGAGAATAGCCTATAGGGCAGTGTTTCCTAACCTTTTTGGTGCCAAGGTACACCTGGCATAGCCAAAAGATCCCAGGGCACACCTAGATATACGGTGTGTGTATTTTATATATGTATACATGTATATATATATATATATAGTGTGTGTTGCGGCTGATAACATTCCCAATAAATGATCAGCCGGCAGGCTAAGCCTGGGAGATTTAAAACTGTATGACGCGCATTAAAAGATTCAATTCCAAATGAATGCTCAAGTTTAAAATGCTTTACTTTGAAGTTCAGTGCACCAATCATTACAAGTTGCAATAAATAAATGTAATAAATATGTGCCAAGAAATTGAATAAATTAAACAGTGAGCAGTAACCAATATTACAGATGCGGTCAACAAAAATATAGCTCTCCCAGCTCACCCTGCCTCCAATGGGAAAACCAACTCATGAAGGTGAGCAGGTGAGAGCCACTATTTATAGTTGCTGAGGCCCACCCACAGAGACACACCCATCAACAATGTGCCAATGCGGTGCCTTTGTCAATCACATCAATAATCCTATCCAGTGCACAAATACAATCCTCATTTGGCTCCTACATTCCGGCCCCTAATTATGCCTGGGCATTAATTACACACTTATTAGTATGCAGGAGACAATTAACCTTAGCGACATTTCATCATTCAAAAAATAGAAAAATCAATGCAATTCATTCATATGCATAATAGTCTGTCAATAGAATCTTCATCCATATTCTCCCCTCCGTCTGCAAAGAAGAGAAATAAAGGAGCGAGCAGAGAGAGAGAAAAGTTCAAAGAGCTTAAGAGCTCCAAGCGACAAGGGATTCACGGAGCGGGCGTGCTCCAAGTGAGACTTCATGACCCCTCTGCTTTCTGAAGGGGCGGCCGTCTGCATCTCCGCTCTGCTTCCTGAAGCTGCAGAGGCCTGCATGTCCTCGTGCAGCCTCTCTTCATCCAGACCCGACTGAACAAGAAGCCTCCTATTCCCAGCCAGAGCCAACAACCTCGTGAACATGAGAAGCCAACCAATCATCTTTCTCAACCAGAACCAAGACGGGAAGTGACTGACGAATGGCATGTCCAAGTCTGCCTGCTCATCGGCCTGAACTGCATTCACAGACATTTCGGTGTTAACCTCAGGATCTCCTGGAGAGACCTTTCCGTAGAGATCAGGCTGTGCTGGCCACTCCATTTCAGGCTCATCCAAGAACGTAGGTCCTGACACCCAAGTGTCAGACCTCAAGCAAGATTCCACCCTGGCCCCTCCGGAAGCCATCTCCACCACCGCAGCTGTCAACTCAGAACTTGTGATGGATTTCACTGGAGCCACACGTGCATTACCCAATACAAAAGAACAGTGGGCCTCATGATGTTCCTCCAGCCAGACTGTACACTCCTGGGCAGCACTGACTGTTAAAACATCACTCCAGCCCAGCTGACTTCTGCACGGGCAGTGAAGGAATTTCTTCGCATCCAACACCACAGGTGCAAGGAATTGGCTGGGATGTTCATCAACCTTCCTGTTGTTCTGCATCCTGACGTCAACCAACTGCACAGAACCGTTCACAGACTCCATGAAGTTGTGGTCTTCTCCATCATGAGCGCTTTCAGGGACGTCTGACTTCATCTGCTGCTCCCACAGCTGGTCAAGTCCTGCGACCGAAATCCGGTTGACGGTGACATCATGACTCACACGAGCGGTGTCAGCTGTGCAGTCTCCTCTCAGGGGGCCATTCACGGTCCAACCCAACATTGTTCTGACCGCATACGGACTGCCATCCATGCTTCTGACCACCTCCCACGGCTCCAAAGCCTTGGGAACATTGGTTCCAATAAGAAGATCCACCCCTGAGTCGATCGCTGTCATCTTGAGGTGTTCAAGGTGCGGCCATTTCCGCAGATCTTCCTGCCTGGGGATGTTACCATGGCGGACAGGCATACATTTCTGCGTGAACAATGTAGGTAGCTCACAGAACAAATCTGTGTCCAGCCCAGCTACCTCCAAATCTATCACTATGTGACTGCCCACCACCTTCTCCTTACCCATTGTCCTTAAGAGAATATCAGTCCTCCTTCCTGAGAGATTCAGCCTGTTCATGAGCCCTTCTGTGCAGAATGAAGCCGAGCTCCCAGGATCAAGAAAAGCATATGTGATCAATGTCTGACCATTCTTGGACTTCACCCGATCCGGAAGTATGGCAAGTGTACAGTCACTCTCTCCGGCCCCAGTAAGACCACTGGACTGCACCGAGATCAAAGTGTTCCTATCTGCTGCCCCTGCTTCTCCTTGAGCTTGCATGGACCCTGCCTCGTCTGTAGAGTACACATGCAACATGGTGGGATGTCTCAAACTGCACACATTGCACACAAGGCGTTTGTGGCAGTCTCTGCTTCTGTGCCCAATGCACATACAGCCAAAGCACACCCCTTTCTCTCTCAAGAAGGACATCTTCTCAGGGTGCGTCTTCCTCTCCAATAGACGGCACGTGTCCAAGGAATGCCCAGCTCCACAAAGCAAGCAAGCAACAGATGAGCCATGTTCTCTCTTCAATCCAGTATCAATAGTCGTGTCGACTGTAGCGACAGTAGCTGCAAAGCTACTTCCTTTTGCTTCAGAAAAGTACTGAGGTTTAGCAGGCCTCACTTCCTTCCTAAGCACTGCAGGGGAGGAATCCTGTAGATCCCCAAACAGTGGGTCACTTGCTATTTTCACCTGCCCTTCAATAAACTCTACAATCTCGCGAAAGGTGGCCCTGCGATGGAACCTTTCCTGCAGACTGTAGGCGACATCTCTCCACTTTTCCCTGAGCTTATAAGGCAACTTCCTAACAACTGTTTGCATGTTAGCAGGTACATCCAGCTTGTGTGTGGACTCGAACTCCCCTAGTGCATTACAACAAGCCCGCAACAAGAAGCTGTAAGATTGAAGAGCCTTGACGTCCTCAGACTTTAGTGCTGGCCACAAGAAGACCTTGTCCATGTAAGCAGATGTGATCTTCAGAGGGTTGCCAAAGTGCTCTTGCAGTAAGGATTTGGCTTTGGCATAGCCACTTTCAGCAGACATATGCTGACAGCTTCGAACCAGGTCTCTAGGCTGCCCTTTAGTATACTGCTCAAGATAGTATAACCAATCCTTAGCACTGCGAGTCTTCTCTTCGATACAATGCTCAAAGGCTCTCTTGAAAGTTTGGTACTCCAAAGGATCACCATCAAAGATCTGAATGTCACGTCGTGGAAGAAAGAATAGTGACTGTTGTTCAGCCAGCAAAGAAGTGATCTGGTTTTGTTTCTCCAAGATAGATATCAGCTGACCATGATCGGTGCTGCCTTGCGTTAAAGGTGCAGGTTGGTATGACTGCGACTGAGAACGTGCTTGAGTGTTATGTGTTCCACTTTGTCTAACCCCAACTGTCTCAGGCCTAAGCTGCGGCTGGTCTAATGCCGCTTGAGACTGCAGCCCCACTGATACAGCACCAGACACCCGAGAGGTGCCGGAGACTTTCAAGACTTGTATTTTAGCTGCTGATGCTGCTATCTCAATTTCCAAATCCAACTGCTCTCTTTTCTTTCTGACCTGCGCCTCTTGCTCTTCCAGAGCATGTCTCTCTTTAAGTAGCCCCTGACGAGCAAGGAGGGCTGCCATGTCTGCTTCTGCGATTAAGCGTGCTGACAAAGTAGATGAGGCAGTAGACCTACACTTACTCCCGGCTTCAACTGCAATATTAGAAATACCGTCATCTGGGTGAACATCATCTACAACAGAGATTCCCACCTCATCCTGAGGATGTTCTGAAACACAAATAACATAATCATTATTCACTGCATTAAGCGCTTCAACATGAGGTGGGTGTGGCTTAGATGAAGTAGTAGAAGTAACTTGGCTTTGAATTTGGCCATTAATGTTTGAAAGCCATTTATTTGCATTTTCAATGAATTCAACTATGCGTTTATGTGTGTTTGAAAACCAAATATTTTGTCTTTCTTGTTCCTCTAGAGGAAACAATGGAATGACTGAGCCATGAAGCTGACTTGCTTCATCATACAGTGCAGATACATTGTGAAGATGAGATTGTACTGTTTGAGCATTATCAGAACTTTGCATAAGCTCATTAATTACTTTTACAACACCTTCAATTTTGTTAACCTTAGCTTTTCGTTCTGTTTGCAAATATTCAATTTGATTTACTAATGCTTTGCCAATGAGCTTCGTTTGTTTTTCCTGTTCATTTGCACTGACATTAGAATGTAACTCCATTGTGCATTAAATGAACAAACAAAAAGAAATACAAAACCCATTCACACTCAAATCAAAAACAACACAGCCCTAGTATGCGTGTGTAAAAATGTAAATGTAATTCAGTGTTCAATCGACAAAAAACTTAAGTAAAATCGCCTAGGCCTACTGTTCCCCACTAAACTGCCTAAATAAATCTAAGCTATCCAATTCAACCCTATGTCTTCAGCATGGAACGATAGGTATTTACATGCCTAGATATCTCAGTTCTGAGACGGCAATCCTGGGCCAACCCAATTCACGGGCCATAGAATGCGGGCCGAACCCGTTCATGCACAAGAAAATAACAAACCAATAGCCTATAACCGGAGCTATAGACTAAAGCAGCTTTGCCTACGGGGAACAATAAAGGCTCTGTGTGTGTGTGTGTGCTTGAAGCGTGTGTGTGTGTGTGTGTGTGTGTGTGTGTGTGTGTGTGTGTGTGTGTGTGTGAACAGCAGCTGTGTTAAGGCTATGCGTGTGGGTAATGTAGACTGGGCATGAATGAGTCAAAATAATGAATGAATGCAACCTTACGCTGCCGGTACACTGCGCGTCCATGCGCATTCCAATTTCCTGGTTTGAAGCGCTGCAAGAAGCCAGGAGTTCAACGTCTTTCCGTGGATCTGCGCTTCAGCTACCGTTTTGTTGACTATGTTGCGGCTGATAACATTCCCAATAAATGATCAGCCGGCAGGCTAAGCCTGGGAGATTTAAAACTGTATGACGCGCATTAAAAGATTCAATTCCAAACAAATGCTCAAGTTTAAAATGCTTTACTTTGAAGTTCAGTGCACCAATCATTACAAGTTGCAATAAATAAATGTAATAAATATGTGCCAAGAAATTGAATAAATTAA
Source organism: Gymnoscopelus braueri (assembly GCF_963280865.1). Taxonomy (NCBI): domain Eukaryota; kingdom Metazoa; phylum Chordata; class Actinopteri; order Myctophiformes; family Myctophidae; genus Gymnoscopelus; species Gymnoscopelus braueri. Next base: position 77,312 of record NW_027660471.1, on the reverse strand, counting down.
ACAGTGAGCAGTAACCAATATTACAGATGCGGTCAACAAAAATATAGCTCTCCCAGCTCACCCTGCCTCCAATGGGAAAACCAACTCATGAAGGTGAGCAGGTGAGAGCCACTATTTATAGTTGCTGAGGCCCACCCACAGAGACACACCCATCAACAATGTGCCAATGCGGTGCCTTTGTCAATCACATCAATAATCCTATCCAGTGCACAAATACAATCCTCATTTGGCTCCTACAGTGTGTGTGTGTGTGTGTGTGTGTGTGTGTGTGTGTGTGTGTGTGTGTGTGTGTGTGTGTGTGTGAGAGAGAAAGAGATCATAGGGCAGGTATAAAGAAACCTTGACCATTACAAAATGTCTTTGGCCTACAAATATATAAACTTGGGTCAGTGCAATGAATGGAGGAGTCTGATTTCACCTTCCCAGAGTAAAACTTCTTTGGAACTAAACCCAATATACTTATAATTATGAAATTACAAAATATAAACTCATATCTGATAATAATATCAAATAATCTTATCCTGACGCATGCGCAGTTGCCCACTACAGACGAAAACCAAAACTCTCGCCCCAAAACAGTCACCCCAGGAAATCCGATAAACGTAACCTCATTAAACTATGCCTAAAACCTAACCTTATTCCTAAACGTAACCTCAGTAAAACTAATAATATGGCTAACCCTAAACTTATTTCTAACCTTATCCTCAGTAAAAACAAATACAGTGTCAGGAATACAAGAACCGCTGGTCCGCTGCGGCAGCAACGCGGCTTGCGAGAGATTTTCTCTGTGGATTAATTAAACGCCTCAAACAACACGGTTGTTGTCGACACAAACACACTGGAGCGACTTAGAAGCACTTTATAAGAAAACTAACACTTATGTTGATTTAAAGTTAGGCCTACATGTGTTTGAATGTTGACATGCGTTCATGGCAGATTATAATATGGGCATTTGACAGCCTCTCTGTTCCTGGTACAGTGGACTTGCCCTGACACTTTTAACAAGTTTAATTTAATCATCATGGTACAGTCTGGCTGTGGCTTTCTTTTTACATTAGGGTATGGGGGTAGTAAGATGACTGTACTAGGTTATACAGGGCTGGGTCTGGCTGGAATAGGCTAAACTAGGGTGTTCTAGGCCTTAATAGACTCTAATAGGCTCTATTAGGCTGTACTAGGCTCTTTTCAGCCCTGTAGCCCCTTTGCACTTGAGATTAACCACTGTGTCCACGGGCAATAGTTTTACATGAGTTTGTGTCCACGGCCAATAGTTTTACATGAACATTTCTACGCTATAGTGCAGCACTGCCCCGTACAGCCTAACAGAGCCCAGCACAGCCCACCAGGGCCCAATACAGCCCACCAGAGCACAGCATTCCCCAGCACACCCAAGTCCAGCCCACTGTAGCCTTCCCAACTGGGAATAGAAAAGGAGAGGGGGTAGTTGGATGGCTGTACTAGGCTATACAAGGCTGGATCTGGCTGGAATAGGCTAGACAAGGGTGCACCAGGCTGCAATAGGCTCCACCAGGCTCCACCAGAATCCAGGGTCTATTACTGCGCTCTTACACTATTACACATATTACACTATTATACTATTACACTTAATGCAATATCACAATATTACACTATTACACATATTTCACTGTTACACTTTTACACCTATCACACTTATTGTGCTATTATACTATTACACTTATTACACAATTACACTATCACACTATCACACCTATTACACTTATTGTGCTATGATACTATTACACTTATTACACGATTACACTATCACAACTATTACACTATTACACCTATTGCGCTATTAAACTATTACACCTCTTACAATATTACACTTATTACACTATTACACTTATGGTGAACCAGCCATGGACCCCCTAGAAGCCCCGGTGGTCCCCAAACCACACTTTCGGAGCCAGCCATGGACCCCCTTGGAAACCCCTCAGGGACCCCCAGAGGTCCCCGAACCACATTTTGGGAACCAGCCATGGCTGCTCTATGTTGTTGCGAACTAGTCATGGATCCCCTGGAAACTAAGGGTTACTTCCGTAACCCCGGTTTTGTAAATTGCGAACGAGTTGTTCACATATGGGAAACAGCGCCCTCTGGCGATGATATAGAAGCTTCACATTCACTCCCTCAGGGCCAAACCCTTTTTGGCCCGATGGGTCTTCCGTCGCTTTCCGGTAATCCCCTCCCGAAGGTATTATAGGAGACCGGAATGCGGAAGTCGTTCTCTTGATACACCAGCTTCCTTCTGCCTACGGTGAAGCAAAAAGAAGGGTGTTTCTGTGAACAACTCGTTCGCAATTTACAAAACCGGGGTTACGGAAGTAACCCTTAGTTTTGCTACATTGCTCTCTCGTTGTTCACATATGGGAGATATAAACCCCCGGAATGTATCTACAAATCGAGATACCACAATACCTGCCCCAATACCGGGCGCCAGGGCCCCGCCCCCAGGGGCGTGGCCCTCAGCACCCAGACGCTATCAGACCCACCGGGTCTGAGGCAAGGATCAGGAAAGTAGGGCCCTGACAACCCATTGTCAGCCCTAAGATCTAAAAAACATGCACAGCCTGTCCATCTTAGTGGAGGGCCCTAACAGACCGAAGTCCGCCTTACTGACCTAAGGCCCGGACTTCGGCCTATGACATACTAAGCACAAGGGCATGAACAGATCCTACATCCGTTCTATGCCCCTACCCACCTTCAGGTGGAAGCCACACCCAGGACTGCGAGCGCCGAGGAAGACGCCGCCACGTCCAGGCTAGAAAAACAGTGAAAGTCAAGGAGACTACCAACTCGCTGTCATGTAGACGTCCTGAAAGACACGCCTCTGCAGAGGGCCCAGGACGTCAACACCCCCTAGGAGGCACAAGGGCATGAACCGACCTTACGTCTGTTCCATGCATCTACCCCACCGTCAGGTGGAAACCGCGCCCAGGACTGCGTGCGCCATGGAGGGCGCTGCCACGTCCAGGCCAAAGAGAGCAGCGAAAGTCGAGGTAGACGACTAACTTGCTGCCGTGTAGGCGTCCTGAAAAACACACCTCTGCAGAGGGCCCAGGACGTCGACACACCCCTAGTAGAGTGCGCTCTCAGGCCGTCAGGCACTGGGGCTCCGCTACTAGTGTATGCCAGGCGAATAGCATCCAAAAATCCACCGGGAAGGCGTTGACTAAGCCACCGCCTTCCCCGTGACCGGGGCCCCAAGGAAACGAACAACCGGCTGGGTCGGTTCTGGGCCACAGTCCTCCGGACATACACCCCCAGGGCCTTCACTGGCCAGAGACAGTGCAGCCTCCGATCCTCCTCCGGGCAACCGGAGGCAGGTGAAAAGCCACCACCTCAGTAGGCTTTAACCACTGCTAGGTAGTCTTGGGGACAAACGCCGGGTTGGGTTTGAAGACAACCCTACCGTCACCCCCAGCGAACCTCATGCACTCTGGAGTCACCGAGAGGGCACGAATATCGCTCACCCGTTCCGCTGTCAACAGCGCAACCAGGAGTACCGTTTTGAACGTGAGGAACTTTGGTTCCTCCGTCTTCAACGGCTCAAAAGGAGGACGAGAGAGTGAGTCGAGCACCAGGACCAAGTCCCAACGCGGCGAACAGGGACCTTGAGACAGGATGTGCACGCAGCGCACTTCATGAACTGGCCCACAAGGGGCTGTTTTACGCGGTTTTCCCCTCGAAGCCAACCGTGGCTCACTGAGATAGCCGCCAGGTACCCTTCGATCGTGGAGAAAACGTTTCCCAGATCCTACCTATCCTGTAATAAGATCAGGACGTCTGCGACCGAAATCTGGAGCGGAACCACGCACAGCCGGGGACCGTCCCAGATACCATTCCTCGCACACGCCCTACTTTGTCCCGTAGAGAGACCTAGTGGAGTGTGCCCTAGCGGCCTGAATAGTATCCGCTAGTGGTGGGAAAACAGTCATTTCAGCGAACGAACGACTTTGTCCACGTTCACGGCAATGAATAGTTCAATTGACTCGTTCACGTCTAGTGTAAAAACGCCCTCGTGGGAGCGTTTTTGTTTTCTACGTCGCACGACGCACGTACAGCCCAACCTCCCGTCCTATAGCGGGGGAAGGGGATGGGGGCATGCACTATAGTGTGAACGTAACTGTCCCAGAAAAAGAACGAACTCGTTCACATTCACGGCAAGGAACTAGTTATTTTGAGCGAGTCGAACCTGAACGATACCCCACTGGTAGCCACCATTCTAGGTGGAAAACCAATCGCAGTCAAGTTTTCCCTCCACGGGCCAGACCCACAGTTCCTATTTCTGCGGGTCTGGGATGAAAGGTTTCGCCCCTCGCCTGCTGTCGCGGATCCCTGCGTAGCGGGAGGGGCCAAGGTTGCTCGTAGAGGAGGGGAGATCTCCCCGATCTCCAGGAGCCCCATACCGGAGCCACCAGCAACGCCACCAAGCCTTGGAGTCTGATCCGTTCCGGAGTGGAGTGGATCAGTTCCAGCGGAGGGCACGCATAAGGCAGCCCCCCCGGCCATTCGTGCGCCGGGGCGTCCAGGTCCAGCGGAGCCTGCTCTCTCATTGAGAGGAACAGCGAGCAATCTGCGTTCTCCTCCGCGGCAACTAGGTCCAGATCTGGTCCGCGACCCCGGTGCGGAAACCAATCTGAATAAAAGTCTCGCCTCTGGACAGAGGATCGGTACCCCTGTTCAGAAGGCCAAGTACATGAGAGGCGCTGATTGATTCCAAGTGTGCGTAGCACCACAAAATCAAACCTACGTGCCAGACTGTTCAAGGCAGGAGATCTCGGACCTCCTTGCTTGTTGGTACAGGCCATGGTCGTGGCATTGTCCGTCCTGACCTGAACGTGACGTCCACTGATGTGGGGCTCAAAGTGTTTTACCGCCAAAAAGGACTGCCATCAACTCCAAGCAGTTAATGTATGCTGTCCTCATGCTGCGGTTCCACAGACCCCTGGCCGTCCCCCTGTCACACGGCAAAAAACCTGAGGGAGCCCAACCAGAGAGTCCGCATCCAGTGCGATACCTATAAGGTAGCGTGATGGGACTGGGTGAGCACACACTTCGTGCACATCTCGCAGTTCAGTGTGAAACCCGGGGAGGTCAGGTGCGACACCACCCGTCTATGGTGATGACATGCATCCTGAACGCGAGTCCGCACTCAGCAACCAATTGTTCTATCTAGGTTGCGATTTTCATGAACATCCTGGGACTCAAGACATTTCGAACGTGAGGACCAGGTACCTGTACACACGACCCTCGAACTCGAAGCGCAGGATTTTCCTGTGCGGAGGGTAGATAGGGATGTGGAGAAGGGCGTCCTTGAGATCTAGTGAGCTCTTAGATCCAAGATAGGACGTAGCCCCCCCCCTTTCTTCTTGACCAGGAAGTATCTCGAGTAGAAAACGAGCCGGCTTTCTCCTGGTGACACTGTCCTTACGGCGTCCTTGCGTAAAGGGAGGCAGTCTCCTCTCGCAACGTCACCGCCGCTTGACCACTAGCGTGTAACAACAGTGCTCTGTTGGACATGGGTGGTCTGGTCTGGTCTGATCTGTTTGGTTACTACTATATATGTCTATGAAATTAATTCAAGGACCCCAACGGAAACAAGTCCGCAAGGACTTTTTTGGCCGGACCTTTTAGACAAAAGCATTATAAATGTAACTGTGTTTTACATTATTTTGCCTAATAAAATTTTCAATCAATCAATCAATGGTTGAAAAAGCAGTATGTACCGCCAAACAGTTCATTTTAGTGAACGAACGATTTAATTCACATTCACGGCAATGATTTGTTCAAAAGATTCGTTCAAAGAATCGTTCAAACCGCCAACAGTTCATTTCAGTGAACGAACGATTTAATTCACGTTCACGGCAATGACCAAAGATTCGTTCAAAGATTCGTTCAAAGATTCGTTCAAACGATTCGTTCAATGATTCGTTCAAGTTCGGTAGCGCTTCCGGTCCCAGTGGGGCGTAAGGGGCTACTATGTGCATGCAACCATGTGCATCTGATCCCACTAACATGACTGCACAATGCACAGTCGCAGGAGGAGTTAACCAATCCGCCTGTCATGTGTGCGGTGTGCTGGGGGGGCATGAACGAAATCGTGAACGTAACGGTTCCAAAGAGTGAAGAGTGTCCGTTCGTTCACGTCAGGCACTAGTTCTTGTGAAAGAATCGATCATAACCGACACATCACTATACTGTCCACTCGTGTGTGACAACAAAGCTCTGTTGGACATGGGTGGTTTTGTGGAAACTGCGGCCTGTACCCCCGTGCTCTCATATGAAGCACCCACGGGTCGGCGTTGCATTCTTTGCTGAATAAATAATAATTTAAGAAATAAAAAATGATATTAAAACCCCTAAATCTATCTATATATCTATCTACCTAAAATATGTAATATAAGCTCACAACGTAAATCGGCTATTTTTGGCTAAACTTCTCCTCAGAAAAGGGATGCTAGTGTTCAAGTGGTTAAGGTAAAAACAAAAAAAATCACACAAAGATTGGGCGGACCCCTTTAGTAACTCTGAGGACCCCCTAGGGGTCCTAGACCCCCTGTTGAAGACCCCTGAATGATCTACCTACCACCTCTGTCTGTAGCCAGACAGCTACAGGAGTGTGTGTGTGTGTGTGTGTGTGTGTGTGTGTGTGTGTGTGTGTGTGTGTGTGTGGAGCAGACGAGCGTCTCTGAGTCTGTGATGAGTCTGTCTGTTGGAATGCACTCCCCAAAACTTTCAGAGATGCGCCCACCTTCCAATCCTTCAAAACCCAGTGGTAAATTGGACACTAACGCAACAGGTTTTTGCAAACTCTCACTGGCCCATGCAGTCCTAACCGGACTGATGTTTCTCTGGAGTGGAAAGGAGCAGACGAGCATCTCTGAGTCTGTCATTCAACACGCACGCAACAGTGGTCCCTCATTTTCCTTTGGAATGCACTCCCCAAAACTTTCAGAGATGCGCCCACCTTCCAATCCTTCCAAACCACCATCAAAACCCACCTCTTCAATATCACTAAGCTAAAAGGTGTAAAACATGAATAAATAGACCGCCTATTATTATTTCTTAATATTTCAAGAGGTTATTCAACTCTCTCCAACTATCTTTTAACTGCTCCCCATTTGCGTCATGCATGACTGACAGCAAGGCTTTCATTTGGTTCATTTAATCAGTAAAGACAGACAGGTCAGTACCATAGACAGCTCCTCGTCATCACTACCGACACACAGGCAGTTCAGCACCACAGGCAGCTACTCATCAGTGTATTAATCATACAGAGATATTCACTTTTAAGTCATGAAGTGAGGCCACAGTTCATTGACTATCAAATGATGGTAACATTGTACCTCTAAGACAAACTGTAGGGTGTTTGAACTACAGTGATTTTTAATATTATCCTGTTAAACACATTCTAGCGCGTTGGACTGTGCAAAAATATTTGACTAATTAACCCAAACCACCACCCCCAATATCTCCTGGATTAAGACAGTCCAATGTGTGCACCCCTGACTCTATCAGTGTTATTACCTTCTGCTGTGTTCACTCTTCTCGATAGCTTAAAATGACTGTCTATCACTGTACTCGCCCTCTCTCATCATCACAAGCGTTTTGTGTCCGTGACAATTTACGTGCATTTGTTTGGAGCATGGCGTACTTGCAAGTGGCAAACAGCCGGGGAGGGAGAGCCCTTATTTTGGATAGTTTCCGCTATGTGCGTAATAAGACCACGGCAGAGAAGATGTATTGGCGTTGCGCCCAGCCGGGTTGCAACGTCTACATGCAAACCCGAGTGGTAGATGTAGAGGCAGAAAATGCCAATATTGTAGTGTTGAGGCCTCCTGGTGACCATGGCCAAGCGGCGGAGGGGGATCTAGTCGCCACCACAGCGCTAATTGAGCGCATGCTGCAACAGGTGGCGGCTGATCCAACTCTGCCGGTAAAGCGGGTCTACGACCAAGCCATTACTCAGGCCCAAGCGGCAGAGCTGCGGCACATGCCGCCATTTAATGCGGTGAAATCACGGCTGGAGAGACATCGAGCCAGCTTCATGCCTCCCATTCCCCGCACCGTGCAGGAGGTCGACATCCAAGGGGAATGGGCTGTGACCTGGGGAGGGGACCAGTTCCTGTCTAAACACCACCAGCAGCACGGTTTCATTGTCTTTGCCACTGAAGACAACTTTTTGAAGTTGAGCCAATGCCGTAAGGTTAGAACCCCCCTCTCTCTCTCTCTCTCACATAAAACGTCCTGTCATTCAAATGAAATGTAGCCTATTAACAATGAAATTATTAAATGTTATCAATACTTGATAAATCAAAAAGTGCTCAGGCAGATTATTTTTAATAATGTTTTCCCGCAATAATATAATCTAGGTCTAATTTATATGATATCAGTATGATATCAGTGTGATTTTAATGAAATTTGTTTTTGTTTTTTTAAGATCTACATGGATGGTACCTTTAAAACCTGCCCAGGGCCATTCTATCAATTCGCTACGATACATGGCCTGTACATGGGCAGGGTGGTGCCTTTTGTAATGGTGCTGATGAGCGGGAAAACCGAAGCCATGTACCGCGCTGTGCTCCGCCACGTCAGGAGGAGGGTGGAGCGTGTTACAGAAGAACCGTAAGTTTGTGTGTGTGTGTGTGTGTGTGTGTGTGTGTGTGTGTGCGCTTATAACCTCACAATGTGTAGCATGGCGACGCATTGTGTGAGGTTGTAGATCGGCTATTTTCAAATGGCTGAAATGCATAAGTTAGTGTTTGACTGTTGTTTTGTGGTAATAATCTAAATCTGCAAAGTACTAAAGCTGTCAAATAATTGTAGTGGAGTAAAAAATTACAATATTTGCTCTGAGATGTAGTTGAGTAGAAGTAAAAGTACTGAAAATTGCAAATACTGAAGAAATTAAAAAATACTTAAAAGTTGTACTTGAGTAAATGTACTTACTTACTTTACTTTACACCACCGTACTTCTATGCCAACATCCGATCTTTACCGCACCAAATACAACCAGATCTTTAAATGTAATTTAAACGCAATGTTATGCTGCTGCTGCTACTGGCAGTTCAGCACCATGGACAGCGGCCATATGCTACATAGTTCATGGCTTTTCTTTTTTTACTCCCTCTAGTCTTTTGTTTTCTTTAAATACACTTTTAATGCGACTATGTTTATAGCATGTACCATATAAAGCACTTTGAATTAACTTTGTATATGAAATGTGCTATACAAATAACAGAAACTACAATAACCTTGGCTTGATTTGCCTTTGTAACTACCATTGCTTGTGAAAACTGTAAGTTAAAGTAATAGCATAATACAATAAACTAACTAAGCACAATTTCTCAACTACTGTACTTATGAAAAATGTTGATGTATTTGTACTTTACTTGAATATTTCCAATAATGTGAGATACACTCACTGTATCTCACTGCACCTGGCTTTTTAATATTTTGTGGACAATCGAATAATCCCCTTTTATCCCTCTTATCTACCATCTATCTGTCTGTCCATGCGTCCGTCCGTCCGTCCATCCATCCATCCGTCCGTCCATCCTTCCATCCATCCATCCATCCATCCCTCCCTCCATCCATACATGTACAAGATGGAGCCCTGACTCAGTCATCACGGACTTTGAGATAGGGCTGATCCAGGCGTTCCAGGCTGAGCTGCCAACAACCCGCACCCAAGGCTGCTACTTCCATTTATGTCAGAGCCTTTGGAGGAAAATCCAGGATGTTGGCCTTGCAGGTCAGTGATGGTGTATTAACAGAACACAACAAAGTCATTTATTGTGATTTATTCACAGTAGGTGATGTCTAGGTTATGTCTAGGTTAGGTTATGTCTAGTAGCGTTATATGTGAGTAAAATGAGTACTATAATAATAATCTGACTTTTTGGCAGTAATAATTATATTCTCAAAAGAGTAAATAATGAAAGAAATACATTTGATAATAACAATCATAATCATAACAATAATAATTAACACATTTCGCTAAAGTCATCTTTTTGAATAGGGCCTATACATCAACACATTTCTAACTGTGAAAGAGGTACATGTTACAGATAAAGCAGTATCAGATGTAGGTTAATGTTGCCAATTATAATATTATATATTTTTTATAATAATAATACCATTCATTGGGTCGAAGCTTTTTTTTTTTTTTTGTCAATTATCTTACTATTGAGTGCTGAGTGCTGAAATCAGTATTTCAGTAAGTTAACTTTTACTTCTTCACTCAACTTTTGCAGCTCCATTCAGGCAGGACAGGAACCTGAAGGAGTGGGTGAGAAAAGCGATGGCCACAGGCTACCTCCCCGTTCTGCTTCTTCGGCAGAACTTCCGCCGTTTCGTCCGCAAGCCCCTAACCCGCCGTTTGATCCGCCAATACCCCACGTTGGCTGATTTCATCACTTATATGGAGGACACCTACGTGGGGGAGCAGGCCCTGTTTCCGCCACCGCTGTGGAGTGTCCATAATCGTCGCTCCGACAACCGGAGCAACAATCGCGTGGAAGGTAAGAACTTATATCTATTAACTTTTCTATTAGTATTATTATTAATATTATTATTAGGCCTTGCATTATTGCTCATTCCAAATCTGATCTATTTGCTGCAATATATATAACGTGGGAATGAAATGTCAATAGGCCATGTACTATGAGTGCTGCATGTAGCGTAGTTCTTATAAATCTATGATTATTCCAGGTTTCCATCACAGATGGAATAATAGAGTCGGCAGGCGTCACCCTCCCATCTGGGTCTTCATCCGGCGGATGAAGGACGAACAAAGGCTGGTAGAGACCGAATGTGCCACCGCGGAACGTGGGTCGCCACCACCAGCCCAGCGGCGCAAGTGGAGACGGCTGGAGCAGAGGTTTGAGAGTTTCTTTATACTAAGAATAATTAAATAATAAAAGGCTGTGTAGGCATGGGGTCCAGGGAGCAGGTGGAGGATTTGGCCTAAGCTTAGCTTGGTCATTTGAGGAGCATACTTAGGGGGGAAGGAGAAGAAGCACTGACGCAGAGAAGGGGGAGTGACGATCTGAGGCTGAAATGCAGTGGATGGCGTTTTTGGCATGTTATATAGAACTTATTGTGCACGACAAAAATGTGTTCCCCTAACATTTATGTAACTATATTAATTAATTACTAATATTTATGAACTTGTGATTTTCCCCAACAGGCTTAAGAGGCTCCGTCGTCAGTACAGGCATGGAGTGAGGACCCTGGAGCAATTTTGGGATGCGGTCCAGAACAGCATCCACAATTTTGTGTAAGGTTTCTCCCACACCCTGTTCAATTTTGATTTTTTTTTTACTTTTACTAGTTTAACCACTTTAGCCCGTTTGGTTTTTTTTTCTTTTCATTAAATTTTCAAATAGTGGTCCAAAGGAACAATGCAGTAGCCTACATGGTACTTAAGTACAATTTTGATTTATTTTTTACTTAAGTTTGACCACTTCAGCCCATTTGGGTATTTTTGTTTTAATTACATTTTCCATACTGCACATGAAGTAAGTCAGTAGGCCTTATACAGTAAAGTACACTTTATTTTTATTTTTTTTACTCCACCTGCTCCCTGGACCCCATGCCCTACAGCCTTTTATTATTTAATTATACTTAGAAAGTCTGTGCTACCACTTCAGCCCGTTTGGGTCATTTTTATTTAATTCATTCAATTTGCAAGTAGTGGTGCAAACTGTACATTTACTCACTCAAGTATGGTACTTAAGTACAATTTTGATTTCTTTTTTTTACTTTAGTGGAATAATTGAGCCACTTTAGCCCGTTTGGGTAATTTTAATTTATATATATTAGTTGGTGGAGTGATTTGTCTTTTTGATTTCGATAACGAACGAGACTCCACCTTGTTAACTAGTTTCGCGCCCTCATGTGGTCAGCGTTTGGCCACACGAGAAGGAACAATAACAACAGGTATTTGTTTTACTTCAGTGAAGTAAAACAAATAATACTTTTATTTCGAGTACGACCACCACATCTCTGATGAGAATATTGTACTTTTACTCCAGTAGAATTATTTGAAAACTGTAGTTATGAGTTGCAGTATTTTCATTATATTTTCATTATTACAAAACATACATTACTTGAACCCCATGGAAGCTTTGGGTAATTATTTAATGTGTTATTTAAATCAGGTAAGTTGCTATAATTTGCAATAGAGTGTCACTTGGGTGAATTATTTGTTGTTTTTGAATTATTGTTGCCTTTTCTCTTGCGTGACTGTACTGTAGGCCTACATATTTATATTGTGCCTTTAATCTTCATCTGTACACATGTTTTGGAAACTACTTAGAAATGTGTTTAATACATTAACATTATCATCATTGTTATGTCAGTATCAATGTATTATCTGAAGTGTTATTTTACTTCATACTTTGTGCTGTCAAGGCTTATTGCCATCTATATTAGGTTAATTCATTTTTATTCGACTGTATTGTTTATACTATAATTATTTTCCTATGAAATTATCATTGCTCAGCAATCATAGTTGTTGTGTCTGCTTTGAAATAAACCCCCTCTTGCCTTTTGAAAGGGACATGTCATTGATTTGTTGCTGTGAAATGCTTGTTTCACTTAGAAACTTAATCTGTTGAATATCCATGATGGCGTGTACATCACAGGCTTGTTTAGTTCAATGTTGTACTACCTAAATGAGTCAAATGGAAATAGGCCTATTCTAAATGAATCATTTTAGTCCTTTAGCAAGGTCAATGCTGTCCTATACGTTTTATTAAGTTCAGAGACTATTATGCAATCTTAACTTTTTTTTTCATATAATCATGGGGCTTTGCCTATTTTTTTTTCTTTACTTGCATTTGTTTCCTAGTTGGTTAGTTATACTTTTGTGTTTGCATGTCAAACTATGACATGGGAATGGACATTTGACCATGCAATATTTGGTGTATTATATATTATAATATTTTAAATGCTCTGTTCTTTTCAATGCCAAAAGCTATATTTTTATAATGTCATTTATGTTATATTTTTTTTACCTTTATTTTATTTGAAATGTCTTCCACCTCATTTGTCACTGAGCTGTGAGAGCACATATTGTAATATTTAGCTCAACATGACCCACTCAATGCTGTTGAAAAATACTTGGTGATTATGGAATATTATATACATCATGTACCCACACTTGCTGTTTGGGTAACCTGGCGGGTTTCCCTAAGACATGCTGCGTAGGGTCTGCGTGCGGTCCTTACGAAGGGTCTTACGTGCGTCCACACAGGCTGTGCAGATAGCTTCAGGAAACAACGCGCTCGTGGCCTGGGAGAGGCTTCAGTTCACAGCCTAGTGCTGCTGTCCTACGCAGGAGTTTGTATATAATAATAATGAGGTGCGGTGAAAAAACAGTTGGAGAGAGTTGAATAACCTCTTGAAATATTAAGAAATAATAATAGGCAGTCTATTTATTTATGTTTTGACACCTTTTAGCTTAGTGATATTGAAGAGGTGGGTTTTGAAGGATTGGAAGGTGGGCGCATCTCTGAAAGTTTTGGGGAGTGCATTCCAACAGACAGACTCAGATTGCCACATGTCCCCCCAAGGTGAATAAATAATAATTTAAGAAATAAAAAATGATATTACAACCCCTCAATCAATCTATCTATCTATCTATCTATCTATAAATCTATAAATCTATAAATCTATCTATAAATCTATCTACATTTATCTAAATATCTTTCTATTCATCTGGCATCTATCATCTAAAGACCGCTGACTGCTCTGTCTGTATAGCCATGATGCTTCGGAGCTATGATGTCAGCTATATAGCTGACAGTATATATAGTATCTGATTATTAGGCAGTGCATTTGGCATGTGCGTAAATATGAATCTGGCAGCTAGGGGATAGGGATACATTAATTGACGTTCATTATATACCATATAGATATAGGTGTTTTAAGAAAATGTATTATTTCTTGAATTATTATTTATTCACCTGGGGGGGTGGGGGCCTGTGGCAATAAAGCCTGGGTTAACTGCGTGCGTGCGTGCGTGCGTGTGTGTTACAGCCGCAGACTTTTGATAGGCAGGCAGGCAGGCAGGCAGGCAGGCAGGCAGACAGACAGACAGACAGACAGACAGACAGACAGACAGACAGACAGGCAGGCAGGCAGGCAGGCAGGCAGGCTGTGGGCGCACTGCTGGAGCGCACTCAAGCATTGGTTTGTATTGGACTATGCAACGAATAATAATATAATAATAATCCTACACTTTGCAGATTATTATATTATAACCACTTCAGCCATATTTTATACATAGGATATAAGAAAAATAGCAGATCTACAAGCTCACAATGGGAGCTTAGATGCGCTATTTTCAAACATTGTATTACTTCCATGGGGCGGGGTGGAGGGGGGTGGGGGGGGGGGGGGTCGCGGATCGCTTCGGGACCAGTGGCGTTCCCAGGAATTACATTTAAGGCAGGCGAGATCCCCCCCCCCCCCCCCCCCCCGGGGGAAAACGGAAAAACGTTAATAAAAACAATATGCAAGTATATTCAATGTATGTATTTTTATTCTAAAAAAAGGGCAGCATAACAGAAAAGGCGAACATGATGACCTGCACAAATTATTATATTTGGTAATGAATGGCTAAAGCTGCTCTCAGAGCCCCTTTTATGCCAGGTGAGTACAGGTGATGGCCCAGACCCCCCACACATGGCATTCCTGGGCCTGGCACCCCATGAAAACAAAGGCATACATTTGCATCATAGACGAGGGTCGCTCTACTGACTACGGTAATGATTGGCTGCCTGCCCGCGTGAATGGACGAGGAGGCGGGGGGCTAATGGCTCGACGGCCACTATTTTAATAAAAGGAGGATTAATGAAGGATTAATGCACACAGGTGCTTCGATGTTGGTTGGGGTAATTAATGACTATAGCAACATGTCATCCCGACCCTACGAGACACTTTACCAAGTTCATTCATTCATGAAATATTAGTATATTAATATTTAGAGAATACATATTTTTATTGACATTACAATAAAATAAATATAGGCCTGTGGATTCGTCTGTCTCATCGGGACTCAGGGACCAAATAATAATAATATATCATAAAAATAATAATAATGATACATGATAATACAGAATAATCATCATCATCATCATAATAGTAATATATAATAATAAGGGTAATAATAATAATAATAATAATAATAATAATAATTATTATTATTATTATTACATATTATGAATATTCGAAATGGTGGGTCTTCTTTATAATCGAAATAGAGGTGTTTCTAAATAGTGGTGTCTGGCTGTCGGAGTGGCAGGGTTTTAAAAAAAAAAGATCAACCCCCCCACTCCGAACAATGGAAGTCAATGATCGAAGTACCGGTGCGTCGAAATAGCGATGTGTAACCGCTTAGCTTAGTTAAGCTAGTATTGCTAGCTGAACTGAACTATATTTCCCAGTAGCTTCAAGGTTCAAATTGTTCTGTGTGTGTGTGTGTGTGTGTGTGTGTGGGGGGGGGGGGGGGGTGTGTGTGTGTGTGTGTGTGTGTGTGTGTGTGTGTGTGCGCCAGATTTTGTGAGAGAAATAGGCAACCAGGCCTAGGAAAACAAGCCCAAAAGCCACACTATTATAGGCCACACAAGCACTTAAAACTGTATACTGTATCGGCTATTTGAAAATAGCAGATCTACAATGCGACACGATGCAACGTGTTGTGAGCTTGTAGATCTGCTACTTTCATAAATAAATGTTGAATATTTGGAAGATTTTTGAAACATTATAACGACACAAATCTGGCACAAAACATTTTCAGATAGGAGTTAGGGACAGATACATATGACATGAAAATAGGGATGGCCAACCGGTAACCGTTAAGAAATTGGCAACCGGTTAACACTAACGGCTAACGGCAAACCGTTAAAAAAAATAAACATTTTATTTTGAAGGGCCAAGTCTACACCCGCAACCACATACTTGATTGATTGATGTACTTTATTTAGTAAGACATGAGAATAACAGTACATGGAAGTACAAATTCACAATACAAGGTCTACTAAAATGGAAGACTTCATTAAGCACTGAGCTTGTTTAAGATGAGATCCCCATGCACACAAATCATGATGACATATAAGAGACAGACAGATATACACACTACTATACAGAATGTCATACAATCAGCTTACAGGTTACTAACGCTAGTAAACACAAAATTAAGAGTACGAGGAGTGGAATGTGAAATCAGCCGTCTAAACAGAGTATGCCCGACAGACACACAGCAAACAACCTGGCAGCTAAACTAAATGATGCGGTGGAGTCTTGGGGACTCCACCGCATCGACGGTGCGACGCGTTGTGAGCTTGTAGATCGGCTATGTTCAGAGCGCAACACCCGAGCACAACCAAACATTAAAAAAAAGTGTCTGCATGTGTTCACGACAACGCAGCCAACGTTGTGGCTGCTAATCGCCCCGAACGGGTGAACTGCGAGTCACAGTTCCGTGTTTTGTACATACACTGCAATTGGCAATCAGCGATGGATTTAGAACCGAAACGGACCCGTGGATAATTGGACAGTTCCGAACGGAACGGAGAAAATATTCATCTTCCTGGTGGCTTTTGTTTGCATTTCACCTACTAAAAAGCCTCCATGGTGTTACTACGCAGGTCGCAGGGTAGCCACCCGGAAGACTCGCCCCAAAACACACTCGCCCCCATTTTCTTGTATTTTTTTTTACTGAGGATAAGGTTAGAAATACGTTAAGATTTAGGCATCGTTTTAACGAGGTTACGTTTAGGAGTAAGGTTAGGTTTAGGCATAGTTTACCAAGGTTACGGGGCGACTGTGTTTTGGGGCGACTGCAGTGCGGTGCGCGTGAGATTGGCTGCGTTTCAATCGGCTGTTAACATTAAACTATGAGAGAACAGGCGATATGGATTTGGGAGCGTAATTACAACACATTGGTCTCATTTTAAAACCGAAGGTTAAAGAGATTAATATAATAATAATACAAAGCTGGTCGTCGGGTCCACAAGGGTCCATCCATTTCAAATGGATCCGACCGCGGCAATTGGAACTGATCCGACCCGTGCCCGAGGGATATGTCAATATTTTGGGTCTTCGGTTACGGGTGGACCCGTGCTACCCTCTAACTATTTTGTATGTGTAAATAGCGCATTACATTAAGCGGGGGGAAAACTGTGTATAATTTTTTTTTATTGGTACTTTTTTTTTGGAACACATTTCCTTAACGGTTAATGGTCAATTAATCGGTAAGGCCTAACGGTAACCGGTTAAGAAAATGTCTCCATTTGGCCATCCCTACATGAAAATATTGGAGAACCACTGGTTTAACACTTGCATGACTAAGGTTTCATTATCCCCCACACTGCCTGACAAACGATCATTTTGATCCCCAAATCAGGCTATCCTATTGGCCACTGTCTCCCCTCTGTGCTCCAGACTAGTTCACACTTTCTCCCCCAAACAGTGGGGGGTTCCATTGATTGTCTTCTAAATAGCTATTAACATCTCAATTGCACTCTGCTCAGTCAGTGAGCCCACATAATGTTGTTGTTGTAGGCAGGCAGAAACATTATAAAATAGTAATGTAGTATATATATATATAAAATAGTATTATAAAATGTAATGGTAACTGCAGATTCTGTATGTAAAATCTTTATAAAAAAAGCGTATAAAACAGCGCAATCTGTAGCGTCACATTAAACTCTTCAGTGAAACATGGAGCCTATATGAACGCTGAAGCCACTGTCTAATTATGTGACTATCTCCATTGTCCAAAACACATGGATATCTCTTGACAAACCAATATTATATTATATAATATTCACATAATTGTCTGAGCGTAAAGCTCTCATTCTATCAGCTGTCCACGCTGACAGAAGCGTCTCCTCTCGAGTCGTGTCCCTCTCTGTCCCTCTCCTCTCCCTTCAGCGCAGTGAAATGGGTTGCCAAATTTTGAGAGAGAAATAAGCAGGCAGGTCTATGAAAATGTTACTGCATACGTTGTGCCCTGAGAAAACAGTGAGACATGAAGCAGTAGGCTAGTGTGTATTTCTGTCTGTCTCCTATATGTCATCATGATTTGTGATTTGTGTATGTGGGGATCTCATTTTTACTTCCAAGTACTGTTTTTCTGTTTTTTTGTCTTACTAAATAAAGTACATTAATCAATCAATAATTTAATTTAATTAATTTAATAAGACTGTCAAAACTAGAAGCATGTTGTATTTTCTAAGAATTTTGCAATGGTGCCATTTCATTCGTTTTTTATTCATTATTTTCAGTGCTTGTTTATAAAGTGACTTTACAATGACTGAATTCGAAAAAGAGTAACTAGTAACTAAAGTTTTCAAATAATTGTAGTGGAGTAAAAGTACAAGATTTGCCTCTGAGCTGTAGTGGAGTAGAAAAGTATTACCATTATAATGTAATTATATATATAATAATAATAACAATAATAATAGAAAGACGTGAAAAACAAGCCCAAAGTCGCTTATAATAAGCAGACATGGCAACATAGACTCGTTGCGCAGCAGCGAGTCTGCTGTCTACGGGCCACTCTGCGGGGGGTCTCGAGGTGTGAACTACTCTTCCATGGGGGAGAGAGGGGGAGAGCGGTCAATTTAGCCGAAATATAACGGCTGGGATGGTATATATGGTATATATTTCATATTTATAATACGTTTCAGAAAAAGAAAAAAAACGGAGATGATTTGAAACAAATATTTAGGAAAAGTCATGAAAGGGGAACTTTCTCAGAGCTTCATGAGAGAAGATAATCCACTTTAAATTCTCAAAATCGGTCATATTGATGGCTTAGTCATGCAAGTGTTAAATAATAAGTTAAAACATTGGAAGCTCAAGCCCAAATACTGTAAGTAACTACACTTTAGAAACCACAACCTGCAACTACCAATATATGCAAGTAACTTTACTGAAAAAGAAGCCTCAAGTCGCTTAGAATGCGCGAACGTGTGTGTGTGTGTGTGTGTGTGTGTGTGTGTGTGTGTGTGTGTGTGTGTGTGTGTGTGTGTGTGTGTGATATTGATATTATATGTATGATGTTCGCTGCTAGTATTACATTATTGCCAATCTGGGAACCCATCATCAAATAAAAAGGAAAAACAGCGCCCCCAGCGTTTTTCACTTTTGCATTTGACTCTGGGGGGGTGATTAACTAGACCTATGCTGACTGGAAACCGGGGTTTGGACATGCCCTCAGCCCTCCATTTCCGGTGGTGCGCCTATGTTTTCATTCCCACTAACAATATTTCTCCACGGAACACTAACACCATTTCTCCCAAAGAACATGGATCGTTTTGGTTATAAGCCCACTTGTTTCTATGATGAAAGAGCAAGTTAAAATGTTACTAACTTTCTGTGTTTTTGTCGGCTCCGAGGACGCTATAGTTAAATGAGCAAGCGCACAGCTGTAAATCCCGCCAACTATATTTGATTGGATAAAGTACGGCCTGCTTCCTGATCTGAAGGCGCTCCCACTTGTAAGCTAACGCGCACATGTTCTGAACGGGGCTCCCGACAGATTCAGTAGCGCAGCTCTGAATCTGTTCTTGCGAGATTACATTATTGCAAATGTATTAAATAAATTTAAGTCCAAATAAGGTCTTAAAAAGGATTCAATAAAGGACAAAAAAGTCAAAGAAAGATGTTTGTCTTTAAAAAAAAAGTCCATAAATATGATTCTTGTCGCATCTATTTATAGCATGAGATATGTGCACCTCTGGACCATCAAAGGGTTATATATCTCTCCATGAAGGTTCTAATCAGCATTCATGCAAATCATGCATCAACTGAAGACGGTCTTACGCAGACAAGTGAGTAAATAATCTTGTCCAAAGGACAAGTGGCTCGAAAAGTTAATGTCAAGTCCTGACAAATGTATGTGTTTCTCCAACTACCAAAGCTATAAAAACAGAAACACTGTATGGAAAATGCAAAGTTCAAACATTTAATGATTTTCTCTCTTTGTATCTTTTTTCTAGACGTACTGCACCTCCCTGTGTGTAAAGAGGAGGTTCTCACTGAACAACAGGACAGGAACTCCAGTCTGGTCCAGGAGGAACCACAACCTCCACAGATTAAAGAGGAACATGAGGAGCTACTTCAAAGACCGGAGGAGGCTGATGGGTCAACTTTGACATTACTAGCAGTGAAAAGTGAAGATGATCATGATGATAATGATTATGATGAAAGCAGAGAGACAGAGTCTGTAGCCAGCACCTCAACTCAACACATGAAAACCCAAGCTGATGTACAGGACTGTGGAACATCACAACCATATTTTGACAACCAGCTCCTCTCTTCACACTGTACTGAATCTGATACTGAAGACAGTGATGATTGGGAGGTGACCAGTGAAGGCCAGTCAGCTTTAAACACACTGAAATTGTGATTGGGATTCATTTGGGATTGGGATTCATACAGGGGAGAAGCTTTTAGTTGTATAGTAATAATGCAATTTCTCCCATGAAGCCATTTGAGTTGACACTTGATATTACAAAGACAAAGTCTGATCATTCATTCTAATCCAGTATGACAATGACAAGTGACTGAATTAGAGGAATTGTATAATCAACATGACTGAATAAAAAAACAATTTAGTTGATTATGTTTTGTATAGAAATATAAATTGTATGGATATAAACAAAGCACAAAAGTTTGGAAATGTGTGTTTGGTAGATTATTTCGTTATTGTAATAATGTTTATGGCATTAACCTTGTATACCGTTGGATGTGTCAGACTTTAACCCTTATACGTTTCTAAAGCCTGCTTATTTCCCTTTAAAATGGTTCCCCACTTGTTTGGAACATGCGTTTGTGGGATGAGTTCAGCTGAGTATGTGTGTACGAAGAATCTGCCACTGCTTATTTTGCTTTTGCTATTGAATTGTTTGGAGCTTTCTACCCCAGGTGTCCCAAGTTACACATGCTATCTGGGGTATATTCATTGGGTTACAAAATAAATGTCATTCTATTGAAGTCAATGGGAACTTGGTTTTATTATCTTAGTAAACTTTTTAATAAAGTCAACATAAAAGATGTTTTCAAGTGTTACTTTCAAGTCATTGTCACGCAGCATCATATGTGTTTTTTGTGAATTATATTGCGATTCATTTAATAATTGATGATAAAGACAAATACTATTGTGGCCTTTTAAACAAATAAATCAAGCCACTGTTGGTCGGGGTGGTGTTGCAGTCTATTGTTGCATACTCGCGTCCCTTCTTGTTTACAAACATTCACGGAGATCCTAAAGTTGCATCAAACTAAAGATATGTATTTTCTGAGCGTCACTCCGTTACATAATCATAAACTTGATTATAAAACAAAAAAGAGCCTGCGGTCAACAAACTGTGACACTTCCCCGTCTCACATTTCTCTCTTGTCAGGACTCATTACTTATCACCCATTACACACAGGTGCCCTTCACCCACAAATCATTCCATTCCCAGGGGGGTGAGGAGACCTCAATTCAAACCATAAATCAAATAACCTAGAAAATATAAAATTCATATAGCAGGCAATTAACACATTGGGTGCCAAACATGGTCTGAACCGTGTTTGCACAGAGTAGCGCTTCGGTGCCGAACACGGTCCAGGGGTAGACATTAAGGGAAATTTGCCACTGGCCCTCCTAATGAATTTGATCCAGAATTTTCCCTAAAGTAACATTTATTTTCCCATAAAAGCAATGCAAAACTCACTTCTGCTGCCTATTCCGTATCATGTGTGTCATTCTAAAAGTAACCCATTCTGATTTCCGAATGGGGAAATATGTAGATGTTTTTAAAAATGTTATTATGCACTTTCTGCTTGTCTGTTATTGTTAGGAGGTAGATATATAATATTAGGCATTGGCTACTGTACTGTTAGCCCTGCATTGTGGTTTATGCTGGCATAAATAGTACATCATATACTGTGTAGGCTACATTCCTGCTACAGCTAATCATTTATACAGCACAGGCTGATTTAGACCAGTGGTTCTCAACCTTTTCAGGCCGTGACCCCCCAAAATGATCATATTTGAACTGGGGACCCCCCACCCTGACAGGCTCTTGGAATTGTAGGAGTTGAGGCATAACATTTTTTTTTACTCTGTTCCACAGATAAATATTGTGAAAATAATATTTAATAATATTTTTTAATATTTTATAACTATTTTTTTTTAAATAGTACAGTTTGTTGATTACTTTTGATGCAGTAATGGTCTTTTTTCTTTTCCTTCTTTTTTTTTAAAGGTCTTAAAAGTCCTTAAACTTACTGTCATCTGGGGACCCCCAAAAAGCATGTGGGGACCCCCCTGGGGATCCCAACCCACAGGTTGAGAACCACTGATTTAGACCCTGAAGTGTATGATCAGTGTTGCCAGCTTTTGTGAGAGAAATAAGCTACTGTGTCAGAATGATGCGGAACTCTGACCGCCAAGGAAGATCCAGCTACCAGTTACAATGGCGTTGCTGGAGGAGATGAAGGCTGCCTTGCATTCTGGATTGCTGCACCTGGACCACATTGGAAACAAGCGTTTCATTACACTTTAATGTGTTATCCTGGGTTTAAGTTATATTGTGATTTTACTATATCTTTTACCAAAATAAAATCACCTGAGAGTCTCAGTTATCATGAGGTAATAGCGGTCAGCATCTAGGACCTGACGCGCTCTCGGGTGTAAACCCCCTCCTGAGAGATGGCATCTGCACTTGGCACACTTCAAATCCCTCTTGTACCCCTGGTGGTAGGGCATCCACACCATAAACCGGTGGCAGAAAAAGCACTCTGGATTGGGGACTTGGCTGTAGGTCAGACTTGGCACAGGTGGCTCATACATACCAGATTTGCATCAGATACGCACCCGCTGGTTCTTCCACAGTGTTGAAGCTATCCATCGCTGGTATTGCTGAGGAAGGGTATCCTTCATCTTCTTGGGTAACCAGAACTCACTGGGCAAAGACCGAAGCGGGGTAGCAGCAGCAGGCAGCCAAATCTTTAGCAGAATTTTAGCTAATTCCCTGATTTTATGTCACTTTGATTTGGTTCAAGAGTGTGGTGAAGTGCATTAATCTGTGGGACTATTTGCCCTTGTTTAAGGAGAATTAAAGAGTCCAGGCATTCCTTCTCCTCAGTTGATTTTATTAAGGAGAGAAGAGAATTACTTACATGGTTACATAGGACAGGACATGGCAGCTTTCAGTCAGGAAAGAGACAGAGTTCAGCACATGGTAGACATTTATACCCTGTTTTCTATAGGCATGTGCACGAGGTGTGTGTGTTAACCCATTAAGACCTGAGGCGATTCGTAAAAAAAAATCTAAATCCTAACAGTTTTTTGAAAAAAATCTAAAAAATATTTTTTCACGATTTTTCAAAAATAGCAGATCTACAAGCTCGTAGCGCGGCACTCGGTGCCGCGCTATGAGCTTGTATATCTGCTATTTTTGAATAGCCAAAGAAATCTAAAGTGACACAGATGCGTTCCAGGTATTAATGGGTTAAGATCCAGATGATCTGATGAAGATCTAGGATAAAATGTGCACAGCAAACCATAATATTCTGTGGTATGAACGAATGTCTCCTTAACACACGCCCACCCTAATACGATAGAAGCTGAAAGCATACAGTTGAATTACACTCACCAAGCCGATAACACCCCCCTCCCGACCAATGTCCCCCCCCGCCGAGCAACCAAAAATATAAACCATTTAATTATATATGATAACTACCAACGGAAGTGCCCACATTGATAACAGAAGGACAGTGTACCCTCAATGAAATAATAAATCACAAAGTAAACCCACATTAAATACAAGAGACCAGAAAGTGAAACAACAAAATCCTCACTTCACACTTTTACGCACGGCAACAAAAATAACGCTCCGTAGTTTAAACCACTTCTATCACTAAAATACAACCTCTCTCCTGCATTGTTCATTGTTCTCATCCGATAATGCTGCTGTTGTCGTCTCTAGCTCAATGTCCACGCACGTCAGCAGAACAGCTGAGCGCAGTTCCAGGTGATATCTTCGTCTTCCAGCCAAAAAGATTGCCGCTGTTCACACAACCCCTCCCCCCACGGACAACTTCGACACAGAAAGTTTTCCGCACCGCCGTCTCCACAGCCAAGCGCTCCGTCGAGCAGAGCAGAGCAGAGGAGTGGTGTAGCCATCCGAGATCTGGGCATGAGCGGTCGTAGTCATCACAGCGTCTCCGCCGCAAGGTTTCATCGTAGGTCGCGCTGACATCTCCACGGCTTGCTCCGCGGTGGTCCCCCTCGCCGTAGGAAGACTCCCATGGATCCGATCCCCCGCACAGGCCCGCTCCCGCGGTCCCCTCAAAATACACAGGTCCTTTAATCGAAGCACACACCCGTGAAAGTATGCACAACGATGGAGCTGGCTCGCCATTTGTCGTATATGATGAGGCATAAACTGCGTGTTAGCAGGCTTGTAGTTGTAATAAAGAAGAGAAGAAGCAGAGAAGAGACGTCAGGACCATGTTTCCAACTCATTCATTTATTCCATAAAGACCACAATAACAGCATAGCAGAGAGAGCCAGATGTCTAAACAGTGTGTATCCTATATGTGTGTGTGGGCATGCAAGGATGTGCTTCAGTGTGCACGTGGGTGTGTGTGTTACAAATACTAAGACGGTGTGTAAATGTGTGTGTGCTAAATTAAGTTTCGGTGGGTGCGTGTGAATCCATTCTACATAAGTTAGATAAGACAATGTAGTGGTCAACTAAGGTCAGAAGGTCCAGGAGCACTGGACCCCTGGATACCCAATGGAATGGGTCCTTTTATTCCCTATGAAAAGGCTTTGAGTTTTCTGCACCTAATCTAGAACCTTCTAGTATCAGTTAGAAGGCTGACCGCAGTAGGCCTTCATTAGTAATGTGCATGGTCACATTGTAGTGTGAGTGCATTACAATATGGGTACTTCTGTGTGTTCATCTCAGGTATCTCTAGAACTATGCTATTTCAATATACCACAGTCCCCCCTTGGAGGGTGTCGTATATGATGAGGCATAAACTGCGTGTTAGCAGGCTTGTAGTTGTAATAAAGAAGAGAAGAAGCAGAGAAGAGACGTCAGGACCATGTTTCCAACTCATTCATTTATTCCATAAAGACCACAATAACAGCATAGCAGAGAGAGCCAGGGAGCCGGGGCTCCCCAACAGCCTCACGTCGTGTGAGACAGTGACCATTCTGAGTTAGACTTTAGTCTCCCTTTTATAACACAATAGCATGTGGGTGGGGGTCCATGATCCCCACCTGTTGAAGCAAGGAACAGCTGATCAAGCTCTGACATGATTTGCAAGTGCCTGAAGGAAGGGAGTGGAGACAATGTCCAGACATTCAGTCTCCCCAATTGGGAATGCTAATTCCACCCTCCACCTGGCTAGGGCCATCAGCCACCTCTGAATAAGCTCTGACTTGTGAAGCAACATATGGCTTTAGATTTGTACATTATGTTATGAGGGTTTTTACTTGCATACTGTCATATAAAATATAGCAAATAATACGACAAGGGCTCTACAAGTCCTCCATAAACGTGGGGACATGAAAACCATAGAACCTAAAGTATCACAAATTAAAAGGCATTAAAGAACTAACTAAACATTAGTACCAAAACACAAACAATAAAAACCCTGCTACTTCTCATGTAGACAAAGAACAAATGTGTTAGGATCACAACCTATAAAAACAGAAAATCACCATCAAACAATTAAGGACATGCAAATCGCCATTTACTACGCGCATCAAGACACTAAAAAACTAAAACATCGCCTACATTAAAACGCACTATCAAACGATCTTCGTCTTCATCAGGGTATCTGACGGGCATCTGTCTTCATGAGCTGAAAACCTGTCTCACGAGAAAAGATAGAGGAAAGTTAAGATAAGCTGTAAAAGAGAAAAGGAAGAGGAAAGATGTACTGTATGTCCAGGGGCTGAGGGGAGAGAGACAGAAGGGCAATGGTGCTCCTCCTGCTTTGAGTGTAGTTGCAATTGTCCAGCTCCAAGGGGTAATGACACCCCTGTCTGTGGGAGGGCTGTGGCCTCCCCTCCCCTCTGTTACATTGTCTCCAGAAATGGGTACGTTCCCCACATAACAAGGACCCTTAAGCTTCGGCGTAACTGCCTTCTTAGTAGAGTTTGCATCCGGGCTCTTATCAGGCTGTCGTTCCAGCCCCTCCCGCTGCTCAGTCTCACTCCTGCAGTCCGGTGTAACGTTGCAGCTATAATTTTATCCTGACGCTCTTTGAGTAACCTAGTCAACTTATGACCTTCCTTGAAAAACAACTCTAAGACTGCTACTTCTACTTTTCGCTTTTCTTTCCTAGCATCACCTTTCCTGCCTGTTTTCTTTCCTGCTTTGTACGTGCCGACAAGAACTTGCATCGTTTTAATAACCTCTGGATCAAAAGAGCCCTATTGCGGCCATGGCTTGTCTAATCCAGGCCAGCGCTTATTCCACCTTCCAATATATGTGATAGTTGTAGTAGACCCTTGTAGGTGCACTGTGCATGGCCAGAAACCCAATAATAATAGTGTTATTTGTTCATATAGTTTTGAATCAATGTTGAAAAGCATTAATAAACTATATTGTCACCATTAAAGGTTCATACACAGACCACGAACAATTGTCAGTCCACAACGCTGCTTATTTTGCCAATACTGTTCAGTCTATGTAGACTGCTGTTGAGAGCGTGAATATAGGGGTAACGAGTTACTCCTATTCAAATTACCATACTTTACTCTAAAAGTCGGCACTGAAACTACAAACTCACTGATGTCAAACAACAAGCTCATTTAGAATCAGGGTAGGACGTGTGATTTTAGGCTGTGGGGCAGAATTGTTCTGTCAGCTTTAACCCAAATGCTCAACCTTGGTTCAAGATTCCTCGGCTGAAACACCACCCCTTGGAGGTGGGGGCCAACTTAAGACTGGACTAGTCCCCCACAGCATTAATTAGCTACCAGCAGATCTGTGCTCAGACCATGTGGGCGTGAGAGCCTCCTCTCCTGCCCCACGATCCGCTGTGAGTCCCAGGGAGGGCGTGTCAGCCGTCGCCTCCACGTCCTCACATAAACCCACAGTCGCACTTAAATACCGGTGATTGTTTCAGTCCACACCAAAATACCCTCTGTCCAACAAGCTACTCCTTGTGATCACTTAAGACATCAGACTCAGAATACAATTACTATGTTCAACTCACTATTTTTGTATTACTTCAGATGAGAACCTATATGTGTTTCCCTCTTACTCAACTGCACTTATCTCTGTGTATTTGATAACTGTCCTCCTATAGTATGCGTATGCGCTCTCCTAACATAATCATGGACCTTTCAACTTCTTGCTTCCAACTTCTTATTTCACGCTTGTACAAAATACACAACATTTGTGGATGCATATTATTGCAGGTGATGGGCAAACCCCTCACAAACAATAATATGCATTATTGTCTCCTTATGAAGATCAAGCGTTGCTCATATGTGGCTCTACATTTTTTATTAGTCACTCACAATAATAATACACTATTTTATTAGACCTGTCACTCATCTTCTCTTGATTTTTGTCCCCCCTTGTAACTTTTACAAGCATCTCTCCCAAAATAGTTTTCGTTGAGTACTACAGTTACATCTTCAAAAGTTGGTTTGTATCAGTAGCTCTATTATACATTCACTCACCAGGCATACCCATTCAATCTTCTCTCTCACTCATACATGATGTAATCATACACTGTCAAACATAACTTCATACACACAGGCATGTAACCTCTTCATTGAACCCCATGGCTTTCTGCCTACCCCAAATCTTATACTGTCACTAACTCCTCCCTATGTCTTCAGGTTTCGACGGCCAGGCGAACATAGTTCTTCTAAGCACTCAAAACTCCAAAATGATTCTGATTCCAGGTAGAGTGCACCTAGCCATGTTCACCACTTAAAACAAAAAAATAGATCACTTTACCTATTTCAATGAGTCGATTCCATGCCTACACAAACACACATTCAAATAATAAATTTCAAACTACTGCTGTTAGGCTATTAAGTTTTCAAATGGTTTTAGGCCAAACTGATCTTGTGTGATACAATGGACCGGCATCCCTCAGGTCATGGAATGGGTCTGCTTTTGTCCATCCAGATGAAAGGCCTCTGTGTGTTCTGTTTTGGCCTTCTGGATCTTTGTATCAGGGGGATGGCCTCAGCAGGGGGTTTGGCTTGGTCTCCAGGGAGGTGTCATCCTCACTGGAAACTCCCCATGGCACAAAAGAAAATAAACAATTTCATTAGCATTCATTCTTCAATTCTTCAAACCATAATCTCTACATTACATTAAATGCAGAATAACTCTTAACTCTCACTCATTCACGCAAACAAAGAAGAGAAAAGACACAAAGGCCAATCACACAGAAGAGAGAGAGATTGGCTCTAGGGTAAAAATTGGTGGGGGCCGAGGGACTGAGGGTGCCCACTGAGAGGTGGGGGGTTGAGGGGGTATAGAGACAGGGAGCCTAGGCTCACATGCACTCACTCACGCACTCACTCACACACACACAAAAGGGTAAGAGACAACCAACAGTGATTGATTGTTTGGTGCCATAATTAAATGTCTCAAACAGACTATACTGTTTTGAAGAATGTAAAGGAGATTCACAATTACTACATGTTTCATTATGATTTTCCCCTATTGTTATTAACGTGGTGAAATGGAAAATATGTGTTTGCACACTTTTATAACATACTCACAGTTATGAGAACATATCTATCATTATATGCCAAACGGTGCATTACTTATTTTAAAACTCAAACAGTACACTAAAATACGTATCTGATAATGATGTATATTTCATATCATGATATACACATTTGAGCCATACTCTACAAGTAGCCTACAGTCAGACAGGATTCAGACAGAGAGGTGCCTGTTTGTCTGAGCTGGGTGTGGGGGTACAATTAACATTCTCTTTGTTGTTTACCTGGGAGACAGAGGTCTATGCATCTGTCTCCATCCCCCTTCCTGCCTCATACAGGTGCAAATCGAATCAGGGACTCAGAGTGTGATCTATTGTTTGTCTGGGTGGGGTCTCACCTTCCAAAGCTCACACACCCACCCATGTACCTTCTTTAGATCTCTCTGCTATATAAACTGTACCGAAATGTATCTAAGTGTGTGTGCCACTCCAGGCCGTTAGGCTGTGGAGATGGTTGGCTGCTGTTTGTACTCTGAATAAACTGGAAGCAAATAAACCTCACTTACTGGAGTGATGACTCAATTCATTCTACAACCATTCATTCTCATCTCTGGAACAACAAACTAACTACAATATGGCGTTGTTGGCAACTACAAAAGTGCAATAGAACCTTTAAGTCTGTGGTTTTCAGATACCACATATGGGTTGTCGGCAGTGGAAGAGATACCACATATGGCGTTTAAGTCGGCAGTCGCGTTGGTTTGGTTGTTGATACTGAGCCAGGCGTCGAAAGAACATGCGGCGGACGGTCGGGGAAGTCTTTGCCTTGCGGTGGGTGGACGGATCGTGTTTTCTTCCTGAGATGTGGGGGGACCACCGTGGAGGTGATTATGGACATCGGCACGACATGACGACAACTTTTCAAGGATATACAAGGAGTGGACCTCGTGACCAGATCTGGGATGGCTGTGCGACTCATCTGGCTGCACAACTTATCGCCTGCGATCGCCCGTAGAGCGCTCTGTTGTGAAAATGCAGCTATCTGTTGGCAGATTCTGGAACTGCGCTGGGCTGCACGGCTGGGTGAGAAGGTGACATTGGGGGAGACTGCAAGAGAGACATTATCGAGCGGGACGCTGCGCATATGGGACCTGGGATTGTATTTTTGTGATAATGGTGGGTTAACCTGTAAATTAGGGGATACCTACTAGAATTAACTGTCCCAATATCGACTGATGTAATCACTGATTTGCCCGCCTTTTGTTTATCTGTAGTACATAGGGTGGCGATGTTGGATTGAGTTAATTTTTTTAGAGTTTGGACTTCTTTTTCAATGGTTCTCATATCGAGTAATGTAATTGTTTTCGTGCCCGCCTTTTGTTTGTGTGCTGAGAAGACCGGGCGACTCCCGTGACGAGGTACATGGAGGGGTGGCGGTGTGGGAACTATGTGATGGGATTGTTGGAATTTTATTAAACCTGGTGGAATCTCTGGGTTGGCTGTATAACTCGCCTTGTCACTGTACTATGTAATCTTGGTTCTTGTATGTGCATTATTTTTGTATTGATGTTGTTTGCTGTTTTAGTGTTCCTGAATGTTTTATTTTTGTCCTGGTTGGTGTTCCAGTCGCTTTTCATGGGGGGCGGTTCTTTGTGGTTCTTTTGAAATATACGTGTTTGTGGAAGACGTTTAATGTCTCCCATGGGGGGTCTGATGTATATTTCATATCATGATATACACATTTGAGCCATACTCTACAAGTAGCCTACAGTCAGACAGGATTCAGACAGAGAGGTGCCTGTTTGTCTGAGCTGGGTGTGGGGGTACAATTAACATTCTCTTTGTTGTTTACCTGGGAGACAGAGGTCTATGCATCTGTCTCCATCCCCCTTCCTGCCTCATACAGGTGCAAATCGAATCAGGGACTCGGAGTGTGATCTATTGTTTGTCTGGGTGGGGTCTCACCTTCCAAAGTTCACACACCCACCCATGTACCTTCTTTAGATCTCTCTGCTATATAAACTGTACCGAAATGTATCTAAGTGTGTGTGCCACTCCAGGCCGTTAGGCTGTGGAGATGGTTGGCTGCTGTTTGTACTCTGAATAAACTGGAAGCAAAGAAACCTCACTTACTGGAGTGATGACTCAATTCATTCTACAACCATTCATTCTCATCTCTGGAACAACAAACTAACTACAATATGGCGTTGTTGGCAACTACAAAAGTGCAATAGAACCTTTAAGTCTGTGGTTTTCAGATACCACAATAACATCTTAGGTGAAAATGTGCTATCACATAATTTTTCTCTCTCTCACTCAGCTATGGGCTCTAATCGGGGCCTTGTGCTCCCACTGCTCAGAGGAATGGGACACTGTGATTGGTTACATCAAAGTATACCCTTCTGAGTTACTCAAGTAAATATACTCATCACGCATGCTTCACCTCCCCCCTTGAAACATGAGAATCAGGTTTCAGAAACACAGAGGAAAGCACGCAGGAAAGAGAAACCTGAGTACTCAAGTATAAATACTCATCACGCATCTCTCCCATTACTAGCAACCACTCGAGTAGAAATACTCCCCAGGCAAAATAACAGGCCTGTGTGTGTGGACCCCCCTTCCTCCCCATACAGAGGAGAAATAGGAGAGCAGCAGACAAGCGAGGGAGTAGGACAACTTTCACTGTCTACCTATGGAATACACTACTTAGAAAACTCATCATTATCATTATTATTATTGTTCATACCTTTTCCCGCCTTAATGCTAGACGGTCAACCTAATCAAAACTCCATCATATTCCTCAGACATAAACACACAGACTTCTCCACACGCAGCGTGGATATTAGCCACTCACAGACACTTGAACAAAGACAGACAAAGACAGACACATAGACTCATCCACCGCTCTTCATGTTTCAGTACTTGTACAATATACCACAGAAATGACAGGCAGACACACAGACACCCACAGAGACTGACAGACCACACAAATCAGTATCATCTCATCACCTGTACACATGTATGGCCGTACATGTATGCAAAATGTATGAAACAAAAACAAAAAAAGATGCACCTACACACAACATAAAAACAAAAAACCCTCCAAAAAGACGTTAACATCGTTAACATCGCAGTGACACGGAAAATCACAGTTTTCAGTGAATATAAGTAGCAGCCCACGGCCGCAACTCAACAGTTTCCAGTACACGGAAAACCACAGTTTTCAGTGAATAAGTAGCAGCCCACGGCCGCAACTCAACACAGTTTTCAGTGAATATAAGTAGCAGCCCACGGCCGCAACTCAACAGTTTCCAGTACACGGAAAACCACAGTTTTCAGTGAATAAGTAGCAGCCCTCGGCCGCAACTCAAAGAACACACAGCGGATTCTTTTGCAAACGCTAAGTAAAAAAGTAAGAATTCGGTAGCCATACGCCACAACTTGTCACGAAAACCAAACTTAATTAGCCTTAGCGCCGGCCTCCCCAACCCAAAGCTGATCAGGCATATCGTGGGCATTCTAGGAGGATCCCGGGCTGTCACACAGAACTACTATCCAATCGAATAGTCATAATATTTATTTTTCTTTCTAATATTACATTTTTTATAGTTGAACTATGAATGGAAAGATGACCAGTCATTTTGCAGACCTCGAAATGGTCATGGCGCCAAAGTTCCTAATGCATGGTGGGCCTTACCATGTCTTACAATCGTGGGAGGACTTGGCCTCGCAACATGAGGAGTGGCTTATAAAATCATGCACCTTCCATCATCAATCCTTTTCTAAAGTTTACTTTTTTTTTCTTTTTTAGTTTTTTAGCTTAATGATCAGTCAGGCAAAAATATCTGGAGACAAAGCGTGATGTCTCAATCTAAAACATCAATCAATACACCGAACACCCATGAGTGGTTCCGGGGTTGTTTCCAGGTGCACAAATGAATGCAGATACAGAGGCATCCCTGAAATGGGAGCCAGATATGTTTGACCAAAATTGCAATCATGATCAGTCAGGCAAAAATATGAGGAGACAAAGCGTGATGTCTCAATCTAAAACATCAATCAATACACCGAACACCGCTGAGTGGTATGGCGGTTATTCTAGATGCATAGAATAAACATAGATACAGAAGCATCACTGAAATGTGATCCAAATATGTTTGACCAAAATTTCAATATAAATAAATCTAACATGAACCCAAAACACTCCCTCAACAAAGGCCAAATTAACGTCCCACAGACAGCACCTAAAAAAACTAAAACGCAGGTTCTTTGCAACGAAAACATTCTGAGGGACAAACTATTGAGTCAAAAAACAACCCACCTTATTGAAGAATGTCCCTCAAACTGAATTCATGAAGCCAGAGCTAGCTCGCCATTTTGTGGTGAAGTGAATTAATCTGTGGGACTATTTGCCCTTGTTTAAGGAGAATTAAAGAGTCCAGGCATTCCTTCTCCTCAGTTGATTTTATTAAGGAGAGAAGAGAATTACTTACATGGTTACATAGGACAGGACATGGCAGCTTTCAGTCAGGAAAGAGACAGAGTTCAGCACATGGTAGACATTTATACCCTGTTTTCTATAGGCATATGCACGAGGTGTGTGTGTTAAGATCCAGATGTCTAAACAGTGTGTATCCTATATGTGTGTGTGGGCATGCAAGAATGTGCTTCAGTGTGCACGTGGGTGTGTTACAAATACTAAGACGGTGTGTAAATGTGTGTGTGCTAAATTAAGTTTGGGTGTGTGCGTGTGAATCCATTGTACATAAGTTAGATAAGACAATGTAGTGGTCAACTAAGGTCAGAAGGTCCAGGAGCACTGGACCCCTGGATACCCAATGGAATGGGTCCTTTTATTCCCTATGAAAAGGCTTTGAGTTTTCTGCACCTAATCTAGAACCTTCTAGTATCAGTTAGAAGGCTGACCGCAGTAGGCCTTCATTAGTAATGTGCATGGTCACATTGTAGTGTGAGTGCATTACAATATGGGTACTTATGTGTGTTCATCTCAGGTATCTCTAGAACTATGCTCCCCAGGTTCTATGTTCCCCACGTACCCTTGCAAAAAAGGTTCTTTGTTCCCCGCTTACCCAAAAAAGGTTCTATGTTCCCGGGGTTCTTTGTTCCCTGTTTACCTAAAAAAGGTTCTATGTTCCCCGTTTACCCCAAAAAAGGTTCTATGTTCCCCATTTAACAAAACAAAAAGGTTCTATGTTCCCCGTTCATCCCCCAAAAAGGTTCTATTTTCCCCATTTAACAAAACAAAAAGGTTTTGTGTTCCCCGCTCACCCAAAAATGCAGTAAACATTATTTTTTTATTTGTAATAACATCTCTGAATACACACAACTGAACATAATGGGGAGAAATTCTTATCAGAAACTTGCCCTTTGGGCGATCTAAAGGGCCCGTCCCCTTTTCCCTGGCGGCCATCTTGGTGGTATAGAGCACCTTGTAGCAACTCATAATGTAATAACAGTTCATAATATAATAAACTAAAAGCTCATAATGTCATACATAATGTCATAATCAGCTCATAATGTAATAATATCGTGAGCGCATAACGTAATAACAGATATTTGGATCGTGTAATAACTTAATAATTTGTTACATTAAGAACATTGCGTAGCCGCTCATAAAGTTATAGCAGTTCATAATGTAATAATTGCTCAAATTGTTGAGAAAACTTTTACATCTTATAATCAGTATCAGTATCATGGTCAGTATCATGTCAGCATCATGTCAGTATCATGGTCACTGGAACATAATGTGCTATGCTCAACATGCAATTAATAAAAATAATATTATGAACAATAACATTGACAAAAATGTAAAGCATTTCCCCATGGGGCAACTCTCCATATAGTTTGAATACTCTAAGATTTGACGATGCTGTGGAGATATAAAGATTTAAAAATGTACCTTTATACAAAAATTAATAATGATACATACAATCACTGGAACATTATGTGCTATGCCTAACAGGCAATTAATACAAATAATATTATGAACAATAACATTAACAACAATATGTTAGCACTTTATATTTGAAATCTGAACGTTTATGTACATGTGAGAGTTGTAAATGTAAAACAATCTAAAACCAGGAACAAGTGGGTCCATGACTGTCATGGTATGACGCGCTAGTCTTCTGCATGCAATTCATTACCATACAGTTTGTTTTGTTTATTTGTTATGATCCCCATTAGCTGTGCTGTGCCCTAGTGCACCGCCAGTCTTCCTGGGGTCCACATATAAAAACAATATACATTTAAAAACATTACAAAAAAGTACATTGAACTTTATAGTCCACACTTTGTAAAGACATTTTAATAGATCCTGTACTGTGGATTAAATGGCGAAGTTACTGTCCTGTTATTGCAACATTAATATAAGCTTTTAAGGATCATTGACCATATAAAACATGAATATAGTATGTTAATGCACACAAGCAAGTGAGGTGGGGAAAAACACTTTGGCTCATCAACAAAGCATAACAAACAAATGGCTGACCAGCATTACATAACTGCATTAGGTATATACTGGCTAGCATTTAACAACCTGTTGTCATGATGTTGCAGATGACTTCTAAAAAAAAACATAAGGCCATAGGAGCTGATGTGTGGATGTCAAGGCTGAGTACCTTTGCTGCCACAGGGGGTTGGCCTGATGCTGGTAACAGGCCATCCTCAAAACAGCCCAAATGGCACTGTCTTTATACAAAGGTAAAGCTGTTTGTTTTCTTTTTGTTCATATTTTATCCACTCATCACTTTTTCATAGATTGCTTTAGCTCCATAGACCAACAGGTCTCTGTCACAGTACATTACCCTTACATTTTAAATGTAAAAGTAGGTCCAATTTTGATTTCTTACAGATTGAGAAGTGTCCGGTTCTTAAGAGGGGACAGACCACTCTGTTTGGCGGGTTCCAGAGATGTATTTGTGGGTTCCACTTGGCAAAGGTAATCTTAACCACATTTTCTGAAAATTATCTACAGTAAAACATGGTTAGATATTGCACATGATAAATAAGTATGAATAAGTAATTGATTATAATGATCATCTTTATTGAAAGTCTGTTTGGCATGTAGGTGTGTTCCAGATGTCGGGGGAGAAGTGGCAACGCCACCTGTGAAAGATAAACAGCAGAGTTTAGAGTGGAATGCTATAGGTTTGTTTTGTGTCATTTTACTGACAGTCAGTGAAGTAGAAAGAAAGTGTAAAATAGACGCATGCAAATGGTAGTTATAGTTATGATAATGGTAACCTGAGTTCTAAGAATGTAAATTTCATGGCTATGTTTCTCAACACTTACCTGTCCTCTCCTGTCGCTCACTCCCAGGGTGCATGACAAACAAAAGTCCCCAGGGCAAAAACAGCTGCTTTTATGGTTCCGGGAGGGTTCCATCAGATAGGATTGTGCAGGGGGTGGGGCAAATGTTGTAGATTGATGTTTGTTGGTTTTATTGTGGTGTTTGGGGATGGTAGTTAATTATAGATCAGTTAAGGGATGTCATTTTGGGGTTTTGATGGTATATCATTGGGTTTTGAATTGGGGGGCGGTATGTGAAATAGGGGATGATAGAGCACCCCTGTGGTTGGTAGCACCTGAGGGTGGGGAGTATAAAAGGCCGCTCTCTGAGTCAGACTGTAAGTAGGTCTGGTCAGGGTAACATGTGCCGGGAATACATGGTTTTATTGTTACGATG
Source organism: Gymnoscopelus braueri (assembly GCF_963280865.1). NCBI lineage: Eukaryota > Metazoa > Chordata > Actinopteri > Myctophiformes > Myctophidae > Gymnoscopelus > Gymnoscopelus braueri. The sequence goes on along the minus strand of NW_027660471.1, from coordinate 40,849 downwards.
TATGTCATGGACGTTGTGATATTTGGAATAAGGGCCCACCATTGTGGCTTGATATATTTCCTGCCTCTGCCTCCTCGTGACCGTACAATCAATCCAACAAGGGTAAAAGGAGTGGACCGAGTATAGACCCCGGTCAGTCAGTGAAGTATATAGTGTTTAATCTGGTATCTGGGCACTGGACAAGTAAAGCCTGTGTGGTATCTGAAAACCACAGACTTAAAGGTTCTATTGCACTTTTGTAGTTGCCAACAACGCAACATATTGTAGATAGTTTGTTGTTCCAGTGGTGAGTATGAAGGGTTGTAGAATGAATTTGAGTCTTCACTAGTCAGTGAGGTTTCTTGCTTCCATTTATTTCAGAGTACAAACAGCTCTCCATCTCGACAGCCTCACGGCCTGGAGAGGCACACACACTAAGTCACATTTCAGTATGGTCTTTATAGCAGATTCAGAGAAAGAGGAGGTACAGGTATGGGTGTGTCAGACTTCAAAGGTGAGCCCCCACCCGGCCCAACAATAGATCACACTCTGAGTCCCTGATTCGATTTGCAACTGTATAAGGCAGGAAGGGGGGATGGGAGACACATGCTCTGTCTCCCAGGTAAGACAAAGAAAATGCTAGTGTACCCCACACCCAGCTCAGACAAACCGGCACCTCTCTGTCTGAATCCAAGGTTCAAGGTTCAAGGTTCAAGTTTTATTAAAGGTATCATGACATTCATTTTCACTTTTTTTATTTTCAATGTTTTATTTGGGGTTTTATGACCTCAATTACACCCAAAAAACCTGCACTTAAAACATTCAGTGGATTTTCTGTGGTCTGGGGTTTTCTGAATAATTAGGCTGAAAAGTAATCTGAGCTTGGCCCTTCGACAGTGAGGTCACTGTCGAATAATCCCGCCCACTCTCCTCCTCGCCCCTCCCCTCCCCTATCCTTTCCTTTGGGGGGGGCGGAGCAGAGGCGATGATTGACAGGCAAAATCCCTCACCAGCGACACCCGCAGGCAAAGATTTCTTTTTTCATTGCAGTTGAAAAGGCTTTAGAAATGTGAGACAAAAACACCTACAGTGGATCACTGGAATGGAATTTTCACTTAAAACTTTTTGTACACTTTTGAAGGACCAGGACAAAGACTTTGAATGTGGTGTAAAAGTGAATGTCATTAAACCTTTAATGTCCCAGAAGGGCAATTGGGTTTACAGCCAGAGTAGTGGTTTAAAACATACAGACAGTACAGGACAACAGCAGACATGAAACACCATAGCATAAAAACATAGATCCGGGCGCATCTAGTGCAATCATCATCGTCATCACAGTAAAGTGCAAGAGGTAAAGAGATAAAGTGCTTGTTTTCATCACCATCATTATCATCATCACAAGAGATAAAAAGGGAATTATAAAGTGCCGGCATAAAGTGCTTGATCCATCATCATCATCATCATCACAATAAAGTGCAAAGAGATAAGATAAAAAAAAGGGCTAAATTCAGAATATAAGGTGCCTGCATAAAGTGCTTGTTTCTTATTCACCATCACCATCAGTCACATTATCCTCTATCGGTCCCTAGCAACATTGTTTGCCCGAATTGAGGCAGGAACAAATGAGTGCTTGTATCTATTGTTTTTGATACTAGGGGCACTCAGACATCGCCCAGATGGCAACAGCCTATATTCTGGCTCGAGTGGGTGTGCACTATCTTCTCGAATGGACCTGTTCTTCAAGAGCAGTTGTCTCTTATAGAAGGGGTCGAGGCTCTCCAGTTGGATGCCAGTGATTTTGGAGGCAGTTTTCACTATCCTTCCTAAAGAATTTGTATCCTTAATGGCGAGGTTACCATACCAACAGATGATGGAGAAGGAGATAACAGAGTGTACATAGGCACTGTAGAACAATTTCATCAAGTCTCTGTCAACATTAAATCTGGCTAGTTTCCTTAGGCAGAAAAGGCGTTGCTGTCCCTTCTTACACAGCATGTCAGTATTTACATCAAATTTCAGTTTGCTGTCAATAATCATGCCCAGGTAATTGTAACTGGGTACGATTTCCACCGGCTGGCCACAGATATCAGTGTTCTGGGTGGGATGGGGACCACGTCTGAAGTCATTACAGAGCTCTTTTGTTTTTGAGATGTTCAGTTCAAGGAACGCGTCACTACAGCAGGACAAGAAGTCCTCTATGACCTGACCATGTCCGACCTCGTCATTGTCTAGAAGGCTGACAATGACTGAGTCATCCGCGTATTTAATGATAAAGCGGTTGTCGTGATTACAACCGCTTTATCATTCTCCTGTCTGTAGGTTCCTTGTGAGTACAAACACATGGCTTTAGATTTGCATCCATGTTTATGAAATATACATCAGACCCCCCATGGGAGACCTCAAACGTCTTCCACAAACATGTATATTTCAAAAGAACCACAAAGAACCGCCCCCCATGAAAAGCGACTGGAACACCAACTAGGACAAAAAAATAAAACATTCAGGAATACTAAAACAGCAACCAACATCAATACAGAATAATGCACATACAAGAACCAAGATTACATAGTACAGCGACAAGGTGATTTACATTAAATAGACAGAAAACTCAAACACCCCGAGGAAAGGTCCCAAAACCCAGTAAAGTAAGCTTTTTGACTTCCTTGCCTTTTGCTGCTAAGTTAGTACATTCTGGAACATCTCCAGAGGTGTTAACATTTTACAATTATATCAACATCCAACCAATCAGCGTGCAGGATCCCTCTGTTAGCCCTTTAAACTCCAGGATAAAACATTACACAGCCAACACCTAGTGGAAGCTGACAGAATACAGTCGAATCACGCCCACCAACCGATAACACCACCCCCCCAGATCAATGTCCCCCCCGCCGAGCCACCAAAATATACTCAAAGATAGCCTAATACTTATCCCTAAGTTTTACACCGTACCATCAAGCACATATGACAACTACCAACGGAAGTGCCCACACGGATAAAAGAAGGCAGTGTACCCCCAATGAAACAATAACCCACAAAGTAAACTCACATTAAATACAAGAGACCAGAGAGTGAAACAACATCCCCACACCACTTCCCATGGCAGCCATCGTTCCACAGTTTAAACCACCCTTATCACAAAAATACAACCTCAGGTCCCATATGCGCAGCGTCCCGCTCGATAACGTCTCTCTTGCAGTCTCCCCTCAATGTCAACTCCTCACCCCAGCTGTGCTGTCCAGTGCCGTTCCCAGATTGTCCAACAGATAGCTGCATTTTAACAACAGAGCGCTCTACTTGCGATCGCAGGAGACGTGTTACCACACTCCCCACGAAGAACCCCTCCATCGCAAGTTCTCCACTCTGCTGGCACCCGCTGTCCCCTCCTCACAACATACCCGCCACGAAGAACCCCGTCCATCCACAGGTTCCCCGCTCTGCCGTCAGCACCGCAGCGCGCTCCTCTAGCGATCGCAGAAGATGAGTTGTGCAGCCAGATGAGTCGTACAGCCATCCTAGATCTGGTCATGAGGTCCTCTCGAAAAGTTGTCGTCATGTCGTGCCGATGTCCATAATCACCATCACGGTGGTCCCCCCACGTCTCAGGAAGAGAACACGATCCGTCCACCCACCGCAAGGCAAAAATTCAGACATCTCCGCCCGCCGCACGTTCTTTCGACGCCTGGCTCAGTATCCCTGGAGACTTGCGCCCCCAAAAAAACAAACCAACGCGACTGCCGACTTAAACGCCATATGTGGTATCTGAAAACCACAGACTTAAAGGTTCTATTGCACTTTCGTAGTTGCCAACAACGCCATATTGTAGATAGTTTGTTGTTCCAGTGGTGAGTATGAAGGGTTGTAGAATGAATTTGAGTCTTCACTAGTCAGTGAGGTTTCTTGCTTCCATTTATTTCAGAGTACAAACAGCTCTCCATCTCCACAGCCTCACGGCCTGGAGAGGCACACACACTAAGTCACATTTCAGTATGGTCTTTATAGCAGATTCAGAGAAAGAGGAGGTACAGGTATGGGTGTGTCAGACTTCAAAGGTGAGCCCCCACCCGGCCCAACAATAGATCACACTCTGAGTCCCTGATTCGATTTGCAACTGTATAAGGCAGGAAGGGGGGATGGGAGACACATGCTCTGTCTCCCAGGTAAGACAAAGAAAATGCTAGTGTACCCCACACCCAGCTCAGACAAACCGGCACCTCTCTGTCTGAATCCCCTCTCCTGTCTGTAGGTTCCTTGTGAGTACAAACACATGGCTTTAGATTTGCATCCATGTTTATGAAATATACATCACCTGGTTTAACCCCTTGTCATGAATTGCCTTTTTAACCAATGCATTTTCCTTAGGCTTCCAGCAGCACTCAATCTGCCCCTGAAGCTACCAGCAGCACTCTATCTGCACTCCCTGGAGCAACCAGCAGCACTCCATCTGCCCCTGGAGCAACCAGCAGCACTCCATCTGCCCCTGGAGCAACCAGCAGCACTCCATCTGCCCCTGGAGCAACCAGCAGCTCCCCAGTACCATCTGTCCTTGAATCAGGATCAACTACTGTCCTCTCTGTCCCAACTGCTGCCACATCTCATGCTCCCTCTCAACATCCAGCACGGCCTGTTGAAACGGTGACTATATACCATGCATGTCCCTGTCATCTTTACATTTGACCATGATAAAGGAGATGATTCGATATTGCCTATAGCCTTTTTTGCTCATTCTGACATTATTTTCCAGTTTGAGAAACGTCGTTTTGGTGGGACCCTCAGTGATGGTATTAAGCCCAACCTTAATTTGGCAAGGAAGCCTGTGCAGGTTTGATGCCGCATTAATGCTTTTGTATTTGACAATAACTGACATTTAACACTCACATAGTACTGTATCTATATCTCTTAAACTGCCACCTTTGTGTGACACTGTATTTATATTTCTCTCTCCAAGAAATCATCCACTACCACTGCCTCCACCATGCCTTGTTCCACCACCCACGTTTTTACCCCTGTGAGGACACCCCCTCCCAAAACTCATCCCTCTCCCAGAACCCCAACTTTTATACAGACCACTTCCCCTTTCTCCCTGCCACCCTCCTCCACTACCTCTGTGAGACCCAAGGCATCTGTCATTGCTACCTCTGTAAGTGTTATTCAAACACGCATTTAAATACATAGCCGACTGTAAGAAATATTTCAATACAGCTTTTGTATTTTTTTATGTGTGTTTGTTACCCTGTGTCACTGTGTCACTGTGCCAATCACTGACAGAGTGGACCTGCTGCCACTGGTCCTACCACTGATGCCACCACAGGACCAAGTGTGACCACTTCCGCTGCTGCTGCTCCTCCTGCTCCTCCAGCTGCCGCTACTCTCTGTGCAACTGGATTTGATTTCTGCCATCAGAAATTAAAAAAGTATTCCCCAGCAAGACCAGAAGTGGATTGCATGGGACCGTACCTATGTTCCCCAGGTTCTATGTTCCCCAGGTTCTATGTTCCCCGCTTTCCTAGGAGAGCGGGGAATATAGGACCTAACCTAAACCTAACCCTAACCATAACCTTAGTGGGGGAACATAGGTATGACCCCGATTGCATCTGCACTGTGGAAAAACCATCTGATCCGTGATGACCTACAGCTCTGGTATGAACCACCTGCCCCTCATGTCATCTACAACCAGTGTCCCACACTAGATAGTTTTTTTAATCACCGACTTCTGGTATGGATGCCGTACAAGTTGTGGCAAGCCAAGTTATTCTGTCCAGATTGTAAGAAGCAGCTAACTGGTGGAGGTATCCATAAAAGAGTGCGGCATGTGCTGGACATCGACCGTTATTACCTTATGATCACCGAGAACTTGAGGTGCACATCTTGTAATAATTCACACCTGTCAACCAGCCAGACCATCTTGGACCAGTTGGACCATCCTCACCGGGCAGAGTTCCGGATGATTGTGACACGCAGGTGAGTAGGTAGTCAATAGCCACGGTTAATCTGTTATTTTATTCAATTTACAGAGGGGCCTAGATCAACATGTTGTTCCTATGACAATGCATAATTGAATAACAAGCTTTTGAAATGTTGCCCTGCACCTCATCCCTGTTTTGTTGATACATGATTGATACAAGCAAATGATACAGAATGATTTCTCTCATACTGAAGGTTTGCATGTGACCTTCGTGTCATCCGCATGATGCGAGAGAGGACACTTGGGAACAGCTCTCATCGCCTGTTGATGCAACTAAGGGAGAATCATAGTGAGGAGTGGTTACATCGCCTTAACCGGTATCTTGCAGAATGTGCTGCCTTTATGAAGCCTATGAGCCTTTTCCCAGTGGTATTCCAGGAGCCTCCAGAGCCTTTGTCAGTCCCAACTGACAGGTGGCTTCTCACAGTGTATGGGAAGGACATTATGAGCCGGATGGACCACATAAAGGCCAGCATCACCTCCAGATTTGGATCCATTTTAAAAATGGACTCCACCAAGAAGGTATGAAATAATCTTATTATATTGGGACAAGAAAAAAATCCAAACTAAAATAAGCTTACATGTTTCCTCTATATTTACATTTAATGACAGATCACCAAGAAGCCGGCAGGAGCAGCAAAGAACACAGCACTATGGCATACCTCAGTCGCAAATGAGATTGGCCAAATCCTCATTAGTGTGCTGAATGACCGGGAAGGAGTTGGTCTAGACCAGATGGCAGGAGATCTGGTTAAAAGGTACCAACAGGTAGGCATGCCTCCCCCAAAGCTCTTGTATGTTGACTGTAACTGCTGTAAGGAAAGAGGTGGTGAGACCCAACTGCAGCCCAGGTTCAGTGGGTGGCCAAACCTTATCGTCCGTCTGGACATTTATCATTTCCTAAGGCGAATGGTTGCTGGCTGCACCACTGATGCACACACCCTGTACCCCACCTTCATGGCCCGTCTGTCCAGTTGCATTTTTGCATGGGATCCAAATGATGTAGCCTTGTTGCGTTTGGCAAAGAGGGTGTGCCTGGCATAACTGCTAACAATTCAATTCAATTCAAAGGGCTTTATTGGCATGAGAAAACATACGTTTACATTGCCAAAGCAGAAAGCACAATACAACAATACAGCAATACAATCAAAACAAAAAATATGTACATTTGAAAGTCAGAATCTTCAATAGATCAATTTCTATGTACCAAGATCACTGGGTGCAGGTATAGTGCCGGAATAGCCTATACACAATGATTAGTCTTTAGGGTGGTTGTGTTCCGTTTGATATCCTTCTCCTATCACAGCAACTCACGAATCTTGCTGCTGTGTTTGCACATTGTTGTACTTCGCCAAGCAGATATGGGATTTTTTTGTCATTGGTCATGTTTTCAAAATCTCCGTGTGGTTGTAATCTGTGGGAAGTATGTGTCTCTGATGTCTTGGTACAATGGACAGACGGTTAGGAAGTGTAGCTCGGTTTCCACTTCATTTTGTGTGCAGTGGGTGCATAGTCTGTCTTCTCTCGGGATACAGGTCTGCCTGTGACGACCTTTCTCGATCGCAAGACTGTGCTCACTGAGTCTGTACCTAGTTACGATTTTTCTTTGTTTTGGGTCAGTCATGGTGCTCAGGTATTCTGCCACTGCGTATTCTCTGTTTAGGGCCAGATAGCATTCTAGTTTACTCTGCTTTTGTGTTGCTTCTTTCCAGTGTGTCAGGTAGTTTTCCTTTTGCTGTTTTATAATTTGGTTTAGTCCAATGGGTTTTCTATCTCGTGGCTCTGTTTGTGTTTGTACCCGGAGTTCCAGGGCCAGCTGGCTGAGGGGGCATCTCTCTAGAGTTTCGCTGTGTGTGAGTGCCTTGTTATGGAGTGCATCTAGGTCGCTTTCTTTTAGGTGGTTGTAGAACTTAAGTGCTCTCTTTTTTATTTTGATAATGAGTGGGTATCGTCCTAATTCTGCCCTGCATGCATTATTTGGTGTTTTTCGCTGGGTACGGAGAATGGATTTGCTGAATTCTGTGTGTAGGGTCTCAGTTTGGTGTTTATCCCATTTTTCAAGGTCATGGTTTGCTAATGGTCCCCAGATCTCACAACCATAGAGGGAAATTGGTTCTATCACAGAGTCCAGTATTTTAAGCCAGGTTTTAATTGGGATGTCTATTTTGATGTTTCTTTTGATAGCATAGAATGCCCTTCTTGCCTTGTCTCTCAGGTCTCTCAGGTCCTTTACAGCTTGGTTGTAGTTCCCTGTGCTGCTGATGTTTAGGCCAAGGTAGGTATAGTTTTTTGTTTGTTCTAGTGGGATTGTATTTAGGAAAAATGTATGGTTTTGGCGGCTGGATCTTTTTTGAAATATCACTGTCATGGCCCATGTCTGGGAGAATTTGTGTAGGAGATCAAGTTGCTGCTGTAGTCCTTCCTTGGTTGGAGACAGCAGCAGCAGGTCATCTGCAAAAAGTAAGCATTTGATTTCTGTGTTTGCCAAGGGGATGCCTGGAGCTGTGGACTGTTCTAACGTTTTTGCTAATTCGTTGATATATATGTTGCTAACATGGTTGACAGAAGCATCACCAAAGATGACCTGGCCCTCTATTGTAAACGTACAACCCGGGGGACAGACACCACAATCTCCCTCATTCACAGCTTGCTGGAGGAGCTGATTGGGGAGAAGGGAAAAGACATGATGGGCGTTCCTCTCCTGGACAGAGTGAGGATGGCACACATTTGGCGTACAGAGAGGAAACATGTGAAGTGCATCCAGGACGTGCCAGGTGTGCCTTTATACACAGAGACTGGGAACTCTACCAGAGAGGGCATAGTGCTGACCAAGTACAGATGTGTTAGAGGTTCATCGTCCCTGGAATCCTTTCATCTCCACTTGAACAGGTTTATCCCAGGTGAGTTTTTGTTTTATAAGTTGAAATAAAGAATGATGTAACAGAATTGTACTGCATTGGCAAAATAGAATCTCTTGAAAAAAAACATGTGAATATTCTCCTTAGGTACGCAGGCCAACAGCCTCAACTTTCAACTGTACATTTTGGAAGGCGTGAACAGGTGGAACCAGAACCGGAGTGCCTCATCTGTTGCTGGACAGTCGTCAGCTCTCCTCAGCTACTCAGGAGATCTTCTTCAGAGTGTGAACACAAACAGTGTTAAAGTGTTTGGGCGGAAGTTTGTCAGCTCCTTCCAACCCCCCACTCAATATACTGGTAGGTGACTATGCATAGTCAATAAACTATATGTTATAATAGTTTATCTCAACAAAGTATTCCTATTGTTGCCTTTTTATTTGGAGCAGTCAGTTCACCATGTTTTGTTTTTAAATTTGAAACATTGAAAAACAGAACATATGAACAATAGGATTATATACAACAACTTTATATGTTTATTCATACATTAATGCCCTACTTCATCATACAAGGCTGTTACGCAAAAGTAGAGAAAGCTCACGTGTTGCATCGCAACACGTTGTTGTGAGCTTGTAGATCTGCTATTTTAGCAGATCTTTCTGTGGGTTTTATAAATATTTAATCAATTAAAAGTATTACAAGAGCTTATGTTATAACTACATTGGATCCATTGGAACACGGCTTCATTTTTACATTTCCTGGCTTAAAATGGTTTTAGACATACAAGGTTTCTGCCCAACAACAACGATACACGGTAAGCAGTATTATGCTTTAAGATGCAATTCCATTTGATGTTCTGCTCTTTGGCTTTGTGCTCCAGGAGAGTTGATCGGTATTGATTACCTGCACAGACAAACGGGGAATGTCGTGCAAGAGGTGGACCTGGAGTCTGATGATACCGATCAGCTGTTGGAGGATATAGAAGTGGAGGAGGAGGTAGATGAGGGCTTTGAGGATATCCTGGATCCAACAGTAGGAAGCTTTTTGGATGTCCCTGCTCTGAATGTCTCCACTGCCGGCCCCCTCACTGTACCAGTTCAGCCCTCTGCCACCAACGTACCTCCACCACAACAACCACCAGCTCAGCCCTGTGCCACCTACATACCTCCACATCAACCACCAGCTCAGCCCTGTGCCACCTACACACCTCCACATCAACCACCAGCTCAGTCCTGTGCCACCTACATACCTCTACATCAACCACCAGCTCAGCCCTCTGCCACCAACGTACCTCCACCACATCAACCACCAGCTCAGCCCTCTGCCACCAACATACCTCCACCACATCAACCACCAGCTCAGCCCTGTGCCACCTACATACCTCCACATCAACCACCAGCTCAGCCCTGTGCCACCTACATACCTCCACCACAACCACCAGCTCAGCCCTGTGCCACCTACATACCTCCACCACATCAACCACCAGCTCAGCCCTGTGCCACCTACATACCTCCACCACAACCACCAGCTCAGCCCTGTGCCACCTACATACCTCCACCACATCAACCACCAGCTCAGCCCTGTGCCACCTACATACCTCCACCACAACCGCCAGCTCAGCCCTGTGCCACCTACATACCTCCACCACAACCGCCAGCTCAGCCCTGTGCCACCTACATACAACCACCAGCTCAGCCCTGTGCCACCTACATACCTCCACCCCAACCACCAGCTCAGCCCTCTGCCACCTATGTACCTCCATCTTCCATGCCTGGTGCCACAGGACAGGAGCCTGAAGAACAGTTGGTAAGCAGACTTTTGTATAACTAAAATGACACAGTAAATGGCTAACAAAATGCAAAATTAATTGTCCCTAATCAATTATCACTCATATTGTTTGTACTTTTCTATTGTAGGCTGTGGATGAGCATAATATGCCGGGCATGGACCGTGTGGACAGCCTTGCTGAATATTTAGTAGGCCTGCGCCATCAGACGGGTATGACCTTGAACAGCCAGCAAGTCGACACCATCAAAGGCCTGTGGCAAAATCTGCTACCTTATGACCAGCAGCGTGTGGTCTTTGCTGCTAGGTACCAGGATAAGTTGAATGCGGGGAGGTTCAGGTCTCCCTGTAAAAAGAAGGAGTTCACCCCTGGTGTGGAGAGCATGAAGCGCTGTGTGTTGGGTGCCTCTGCTTCCCCTGCCCAGTGGCCTAACTGCTGTCGTCTGGTGGAGGCCATCTTTGTCAGGCTCTACGGGATACACAGGAGTCCCAAGAAAGAACGGAGTAAGAACCTGTCAAGATAGACTCTCGTCCTTAGAGACTATCACCATATCCGGCAGCTGATTCTGGACAATGGTGACGTTATGCGAGTGACAAGCATAATGCTGGTGCAAGTGAACCAGAAAACTCTGTCTCAGTGGTACATGACGCGGGTCAAGAGACAGGATCTTGGGTTGGTCCTACAGGGGATTAACCTGCCTACTGCTATGCCTGTGGCTGCTGGGCCCCTTCTAGCAGCTAATGTCCGCCCCACTCTTCCTCCTCAACCGCCTGGTATTCAGCATGTCTACCACCTGCCACAGAGTACAGTAGGGCAAGCTAACACAAGAAAAAGGTCAAAGGATGAAGTTGCTGCCACCCCACCTGCTGTCCGTCAACGACTGTCAGCACAGAGGCAGCTACTCCCAAAGCCTCCAGTTGTCGTGTTTGTCCAAGCCCCTGTCACAGCCACCCCTGCACCCTCACTCGTCCCTCATGTTCCTACCTCAGCACCCCACCCCGTTTATGTGCCCTTTGCTGTCTCCCAGACCTCAGCTGTTCTCTCTGCTCCACCTGTACCAAACGTCCGAAGACGACGTGCCTCCAAGGCCAGATTCAACAAGCGGTCAGTGGAAGCAAATTCATGCAGAAAGTGTGGCCAGTTCAGAACACTGGAAACAGGACACAGCCAATACAAGGGCACAATAATACAGAGACCGTATCGAAGGAGGAGTGGCTAGCAGACAAAAAAAAAGAAATAAGCAGTGTTAAAGATGTTTGCCTTTCCATACTGTAACTTTGCACATTGTATTTTTGTAATGTTGTTGTGACTTTTTGTAATGTTGTTGCGACCTTTTTGAATATACGTTTTATTATTATTGTGCAAGTGTGAGCCCTCTGCCACCTACAGAACTTTTTTGTAAACTTTTGTTGGAGTGAAAATAGCAGATCTACAAGCCCACAACACGTCGAGGTGTTGTCAGCTTGTAGATCGCTATTTTCACTATTTTAGATATTTTTTAATGGGCTTAGTAAAAAAAAGAAACTATTTTGAACATGCAAGGTTTCCTCCCGTTCACAATATCACAATGTTGCATTATGTACATTTATAGATTAAAAGTATATTTACTTCTCATGCAGTTGAATACCTTTTCTTTATTTAGTGAATGTTATACTTTTACCTAAAGGATCCAGGTTACTTCAATGATACCAGGCATTCTTCTGCATTTCCCTGCTCCACTAGTAGGCCTACATTAGTCAATGAGTTAATTGCTGTAAATCATCCTCTGGAACAGTGTTCGAGACTTGAGATAAATCTTGTTTGATCCCATTGGAGGGGAGATAAGTTCAGGTGTCATAATATTCAAGATGTTTATTTATTACATCTCCTACAGAGTAAGATGAAATGAAAATACGTAGTAAAAAGTGTGTAGATGTATCATAATGGCAGCAGCATTAGTTAGAATAGATAGACTGATCTGCATTTGCAGTGGATCTCTGAATAAGTGAAAATAATTATGTACAGTTTAACGATAAAACATAAAATGTACATTGAATATATACATTCATATATATACTGTAGTGTGTACATCTATCACCAGTGAATAATCTACAATATAAGTCTATGAATGAAGTACAGTCTCTGAAGGGTCATGCTTAACAAGCATCTGTTAAAAGTTTGCCAGTGTAGGCCTACATATTGTAATAGTACAAATAGGTTAGGTGATGGTGAGAAAAGCGATTTCTTGGTCCATTTAGATGTTTAAAACAATAAGGACATTTATTTTAATTCATTGCAGTTTTTTTTTTCATGGTGTAGGTGGGGATCGAACCCACGACCAGCCCCGACCTTTGGATTCTCACCAAGCATAGCTAAAATTGACAAAGTCGCAATTTTCATTAATCTATCGTGTATACTCATAAAGTACATGGATGAATCACTGGGTAGAAGCACAAAAAGACAGGCCTGTTGCATTTTTCATCTTTTCCACGTTTGTTTTCTTTTTCTTTCTCCTCTTTTTTCTCCTTCCCCCCCCCTCTCCCCTTCCATTTTTTCCCCCTCCCCCCTTGGTAGGCATATGTTCCCCAGCCCTGGCGCAGTCGGTAGCGCTGTCGCCTCACAGCTAGAAGGTCCTGGGTTCGATTCCCGCCGGGGACGCTGTGGGCGTGTCTTCTCCTCCGCGTCATTAGCGCCCATACCCGGATAATTTTACTCCCATATGAGCAGCGTGACACAAACTGTAAGTGCCAAATGCGGCAAACAAATGGGTGTTGGGAGTACCGTTACCCCTAATACAGGCATCAGACATTAAAATATCCTCTCATAGTGTTTTATTGGAAAGATTGACCCCCAATACTCAAGAAAAGACACCAAATATGTTGGATAACTCTACATAAACCCTCCAATATTTAACACAATTTGACCAAGACCACACCGCTTTAAAACCTCAAAACTTTGCTTTTGACTGTATGTTCCACTAAATCCATGAATGAAGACTTAAATAATGATGTAGGAGGGTATTAGGACCAATAAAAAACTATATTACATTACTATTGCAATTTCTGATTTTCTAATTTGGCTATTAGTAGATAAAATGTATTAAAGATTACATTTTATTCAGTTCTGTTATTGGAAAAAAAAACGTATGTATTGCAAATCTTTAAATTGATGGTTCCAGGATGGTTCCTGAGGCCACGCCTGGTGTCCCTGTGGTTTATAAGAGGATCAAAATTGATCTGGACCAGTGGCAGAGGTAGGTGTCCTAAGGCCATCACCTTGCGAATGACTGCTCTCAGTCGACGGTCCTGTCAAAATGGAACAGTCAGTTCAAGCCCCTGCACTCTCTTTCACAAGGCTTGGTTGAAATGGAAGTAGCATCCTCCAATCCTAGCCCGTGGCAGCTCGGTCTCAAGAGCACTTTTCAGGGCAAGCTCAAAGTCCCAGATGACTGTACGGGGACGCTGGTGGTGGGTGATTCTCCTTGCTGCAGCCTTCACAGACTGGAACACCTGACAGTAGTGTCCAGTTGTGCGTTGCTCCATCAGGACATGCACGAGGGGGACAACAAAGCCATGGATGTCCCCCAGTATATTGAAGACCTGGTTGTAGTGATGTGGGCATGATCTGAATGTTGCATCCATGTATACTGTCCTACAGCGTTGCAGCTGTCTCAGGTTGTCCTCTGTGGCAAAGACTGCTATGTCCCACTCATCGTCTTGTTGCAACAGGAAGTGGTCTCTGCACCATGTCTCAGCCCATGGACCTTGGATCCTTACATCAGCAACTGTAGCTGGGATCGGGGGCATTACAGTAGCTCTTGCTCTGGCCATAAAAGACCTTAGTCTCCTGAAGGATTGAGGTGGTGGTTCCCTCTCCTCCACCCTGGACCACACGGCGCCGCTGAGCTACCAACTCTGCATTGAAAATGCGCTTTATTGGTACAGTGGGCTCCCTTACCACCACTTCAGACACCACCTGGCGAAATTCAGCATTGCTCACCATTTGTGTATCGGGAAGATGGTTATGTTCAAAGACTGCCTGAACTTGTATGTTGGGATTGTCTTCCTCTACATCAGGGGTGGCAAACTCATTTTGATGTCCGGGCAAGATTGGTCAAATGGTGACTTGAGGTGGGCAGGAACCAGTTGCGGACGCACATGCACGCTCACACGCATTCAGTTATACAGCATTCTGTTGTCTTGTCTTGTCTTATTATTATTATTATTATTATTATTATTATTATTACCCTTATTATAAACCATTTTAAGTAGAATAATTCAATTTGAAATTAAACAATATCTGGTAATGTGTGTGGGTGGTTAAATCATTACATTTATAGAACAGTGGTGTAAAGTAACTAATTACATTTACTCAAGTACTGTACCTAAAGATTTGAGTTTTACTTTACTAGAGTATTTCCAATTTCCAGTCAATCTCCACTACATCTCAGTCACTGCTATAACTACAGTATATCACTTTAAAAAATGTTTTATGAAGATTAGCTACTTTAATTATTTACATTAAAATCAAACAATGCAATTTGTAATGAGCCCATCCATTTGAAATAGAACAATTAAATTCATTACCTGGTAATGTGTGAGGTAATGTGTGTGGTTATAATAATGTTCTGGCCATGGCTTCAATTGCTTGCCTATTGTTCTTTACAGAACAAGTGGGGAGGGGGGAGCGTTCTCTCACACACACACATATATATATATATATATATATATATATATATATATATATATATATATATATATATATATATATATATAATATAGACATATAATATAGAAATAAAAAAGTTAGAGAACCACATATTATAGCAACATAAGTGTTTCAGAAAACTGTTAGGATTTAGGAGACATCTGTAAAGATTTCCATGATTTTTCAAAAATAGCAGATCTACAAGCTCATAGTGCGATCTCCTCCTTTCTCAGGGCAAGCTCCTGTGTGTGTCAGAGAGAGAGAGAGAGAGAGAGAGAGAGAGAGAGAGAGAGAGAGAGAGAGAGAGAGAGAGAGAGAGAGAGAGAGAGAGAAAGACATACTAGCCGACTAGTTGAATAGACTGTTAACGAGCCAATCAGCCAGAACAGTCCACAGCTGGCTGTGGAATGTTGACTGACTACCGGGCCATCAGAGGTACTTGGCTGCCAGTGGGGGAGGGGGGAGAGCTGCTTGGACGTTCAGCAAGGCAACGTGCAAACTCCGACTCTATGCCTGTTAGAGGTAGTATCAATTCACTATTTTGAAAAGTATTTCGCGGGCCGCACTGGACCTTTCCGCGGGCCGCAAAATGCCCGCGGGCCGCGAGTTTGACACCCCTGCTCTACATCAAAGATATTCGTCCTCAGTACTGCCCGGCAGTTTTATCTCCAACACCTCCACCTAATGCTTTCTTGGTTGGTGCGGTGTCTGTGGTACCTAAAATCATCCAGAGCCAATACTTTTCCTCCTCTGTCTCCAGTCATTACTTTAGCCATCGTCTTTCAACTGATTAAAAAAATTAAACTGTCCTGTATCCTGTATATGTAAGTATGACTTTTTGTCTGGCAAGCTCAAAAACTTGACCCAAATGCAGGTAGACTTCCACGCCAACTTGAAGTGAAAACAAAGGTTTTATTCTCCAGTACTCAATACACTGGCCGAGACAGGCACATGAACAGACAACGGCAACCGGAAGAATTAGACAAAGTTATATATACACAGGGAATAACTAGACACAGGTGAAACTTAAAGACACAGGGATTGGCTGGGGCAAACAGGACACAGGTGATACAAATGAACCATAATCAGTGTAGGTGAGACAAGACAGGTAACAACTACAAAGGAAGACAGGAACACAACACCATTACAACAAAATATGATGCAAGAGCACACTTTAAAACAAGACACAGCAATGCAGATCTTGACACTTTAACTGAATGGTGTAATGTGTTGTACAGCCCAGCCCGCCAAGCCCCAAGAGTGTAATACTTCCATGGGTCCTTAGCAGATACAACTTCCTGTCTTTGAATGTACCTCAACATAAACTTTGTCTTAGAATGGACTTCAAAATAAGTCCATTCTATAAAAGTTACCCGATATATCGCAATATTAAAACATGACAATATGTATCGCCGTGACGTCATATTGTATCACAATATTCGTATATATATATATATATATATATATATATATATATATATATATATATATATATATATATATATATATATATATATATATATATTTGTTATTATTTCTTTTTTGGGGTGCTAGTGAAAGTTACAGCAGTTCTTACTGTATCTGTATGGTGTGTGTGAAATGTGAGCTTTAGAGCACTGCAGAGGGGAGGTGTGTGTGTGTGTGTGTGTGTGTGTGTGTGTGTGTGTGTGTGTGTCCAGCTGATGCTCGATGACGCTCGTTAATGTTACACGCCTCAAGGCAATTATGTTTCTGCACTGTCAAATAGTCCTACATCTGACCTAAAGTAGCATCAAAGCAAATATTACTATTTTACAAGCGACCCTCTCTGGCTTAGTTATTTTGTTCAAGCTGTTGTTAATAACTAGGCTACAGTTGATTGGTAAAATCCAGATGACAAGAATATGACTCTGAGTATTTAGATTATATTTGTTATTAGTGTCAATATGTTCTCTGAAACATTGTGGTTTATTGTGAGAACTTACTTCACTTGTTCTTTAAAGGACGACTTCACCAATTTTCAACCTATCTTCATATTCATATTGTTTTGCACTAATGTTCATGATAAAATAGTAAAAAAAAAAGTTTTACATATGGCTGTGGACACTTCCGAAACCCGCCTACCAGTGACATCATCGTCAGGCAGGTATAAAAACTAAAAAATTCAAACAATTATTAACGTAAGAACAATGCCTTCCACTATAGCATGCTAACTTTCCATGGATAGAAAGCCTGCAGTTTCTATTAGCTTGGATTCCCTGTTGATGATGTCACTGGTAGGTGGGTTTCTGAACTGTCCACAGCCCTCCTCTGAGACACAGACAGAGTAGACAAAAAATGTACCATATTATAATAAGCATTAGTGAGGACCAATTTTATGAAGATAGGTTGACAATGGGTGAAGTTGTCCTTTAAGCTTGTATAATTGTATATATGTTTCTGTGTAAAACACTTTGTAACACATTTTTTATCTGCTTTTTAAATGAAGCACTTTGAAACTGAAGATGATGGCCAATGTTGATGATTGTAAAAATAATAATAATAATATCGTATCAATATTGTGAGCCCAATATCGTGTATCATATCATATGTATCTTGAAATTAATGTATCGTGACACCCTAAAATAGATTTAGAGTAATTTCAAATACGTTTTCAAAACATCTGTCATGGCCGGACATCGCACCACATGCTATTTTGACACTTTAAAAACTGAAAAATTACAAATAACTAATGGGTTTCAAAAAAGTAAAAGTGGGTATAAATATACTTTACTTACTATACTTTTTTTGGTTGAGTGGGGAACATAGAACCTTTTTTTGTTGAGCGGGGAACATAGAACCTGGGGAACATAGAACCTTTTCTGGGGGGAAGTGGGGAACATACAGTAGAACCTGGGGAATATAGGACCTGGGGATGACCCCATTGAAATCAGCTCAGAATAGATAGATTGATGTAATACTAATGGTCCAAGAGTTCATGTTGGGAAGAACCAGTTTAAAGAACTGAACTGGCTCCCGGTGGAATCCACAACGTCCTTCATGGAGAGATTCCTCTCTTTTTAACAAATGTTTTCACAGGGGTTGTTTTCACACAAACGCGTCGCACTGCGACGCGTTTTGAGCTTGTGGATCTGCTATTTTTGCTATTTTTTAATTGGAATCCTTATTTCTTTTAGTGCTATTTTTTTATTAGAATCCTGAAAAGCAATTTTTTTATTTCATTTCAAATGCGGTTTCATAATATTCCTACTCTTATTCTTTTTGTTTATACCACCCGGAAGTATCATCCCGTTTCGCAGCGGTGCTTCCACCCCTGGTCGGAAAAAGGATAACATCTGGTTTCACCGTGTCAATTCACTGTAACCTGATATTTCTCTTATCTCCTCAATTGTTCTGAGTGTGCGCCAGTTTACACAAACACATTTTATTACCCTGCTAGATGGGATTTATGGCTCTTTTAAGGGAGCCGGATCTTGGGGATCCGTTCCTTTAAAAGAACCGTTGAAAAGGCTGGCTCATTTATGGCTCATTTGTATTTTTTTAAATATATATATAAATATTAATATATTTATATCTAATAATATTATTTATATTATATAATATGATATAATTGACGTTATATCATATTATATACTGTAGTACAAGTTAACATGCAACATTATACTATAATAATACATTATTGCATTTAATAATATGTAATATTATAATATATAACATTTAAAAAAATTATTGATATAATATATTATTTATTTATACCAAACAATGTATAACATATGTATATAATACATATATACATATATAAATATCCATATAATATCCATATTAACATTTATATAAATTACATAACACACACATATATATGTTACAGGTAAATTGGCATTCCAGGTAAATTGGAAAAGAAGCGCTTGTTTTCACCGCCCCCCAGGCAATTCTGTAGAACCAACGCTAGAGGGCAATGCAAGCCAGATAGTGGGGTTCCGTGTCAATGTAAAAAAAAAAATTCATTTACGATTCATGTAAAAGTTTCGTTTTCACTACTAATTTGAAGGTAAGGGTCTATAGAACAATTCTAGTCGAAGATTTTTTCACCCAGATAAAAAATTGGCCTCTAGGGGGCGCCAGCAGTTGCCAGCCCTAGCAAAATATGTTAACTATTGTAACTTTTGATTGGATTATCCGATCTGAACATATGAGATATGTATGGATACAGGATCAGCAGTAGCATTTGATACTTCAAGCATTTTACCCATTTCATTTTCCAGTATTGGCGCATATCGACAAAAATAGATATAGTAGGGGACCGAGTATGGGTATGGGTAATTTGTTGTTTTAATTTCAAATTGATGTGAAAGTTTCGTTTTCACTACTAAATTGAAGTTAAGGGTCTATTCACCTGTTTCTTGGCTGTGTGTTTTCCACTTCCTTTCGGATTTCATTGGATATCATTAGTCATCTGACCGGTTTCATTGGATTTCATTGGATCAAAAGACAGGAAGTGGAACACAGTGAAAAGCCTAGGAAACAGGTGGATAGAACATTTCTGGTTCGAGTGTCAAGCACTCAGATAAAGAAAATGGCCTCTAGGGGCTGTCCGCGGTTCCCAACCCCACACCAGCCATAGAACAATATTGGAACTGTTATGACTTTTGATTGGATTATCCAATATGAACATAATGAGGTATCTATGGATTCAGGATCAGGAGTAGCAACTGGTACTTCACACATATTTCCCAAATAAACAATATTTCTTCTGCTATCTGCACAGTTCCACAAGAATAGTCAGAAGAGGTCTATGCGCTAACGTATGTGTCGGAATAGCATTAATTTCCATTTTTGTCTCCACTAGTACCACTACCCATATATCTACTTGAATAACTAACATTACAGTGTCTTGCAATGTACATTATTATCCTTATTATTATTATTATTATTAGTATTACTTTCCATTTTAAGATAAATCATTCCAGAACAGCATGTCTTTCAATATGTAGGCAGGATTTCTATTAATTTATGGCATACATGTTTTTTGGGGTATTAAGTGGTGCTGAATCCAAATCTGCTGTGTGCCCAGCTCAAATTGACCATTTAAAGATGGCAGCCACCACTATGCTGAAATATATTACGTAAAACATATTTTTGACTACACAAGGCAGAAACTTGATTGAATTTAGCTTTTTATGTTTTCATATATGGAGAATCCAATCCCATATTCTGATTTGAGATCAAATGTGAGGAATGTGTTTAAAACGTATATTGGGGAAATTGTCATTTATAGGGGATATTACAAACAATTTAGAACAAATTAGGCCTAAGGGAACCCGTGACAGCTGGAAGTCCAGGGAGTCCTGGGTTGTCCCCCTTCTCCCCTGTACAGTTTTGATAAGCTCCAGATTCGAGGGCTGAGCAGGGCCATTAAGGGTATAAGTTAGATGAGCTCATCAGTGGGGATACAGTGAAGAGGCATGGCCCCTTGTGGGCCTGGAGAGGGTGTGGAGATCAGTGCAGAACTGTCAGAACATACAGTGTCTACTGGGTGTCTAGGAACGGGTAGAGGCGGAGTGTAGCAGGGATAGGGTTTAGCTTTGCTTGTTGCTTTTTACCTGGAGCTTTTTAACAGCTAAAGGGGAAAGGTGAACAGTCCATGATGCCCTGTGCTCCATTCTCCTCCATATGATCCTAGTGTAACCAACCTCCAGGCCCACAAGGGGCCATGTCTCTGCTGCTATCGGACAGATAAGCATTGCTTTCTGTATTCACCTGTTACAGCCCATGCCATAATGATAAGTCACTGATGACCACTGGTAATATTACTTAGAAACAACCAGACTCTCCTGTGAGCCAGTCTGACATACAGTAGGGATATCCTTGTCTGCCTGACACTACTGGGGACTGACCTCCATCGCTACCTATGTCTGCCCACGACTACCTATCTTGGGCATAGGAAGAGCCAGCAGATCCGCATGGAGGTCCACTTGGGATGAACGTTTCCAGTGATCCAGACAGACATAGGGACACCCCTGTCGGCCGTACGCATAGCCATGCACCACATGGAGTTCTTGGAACCACCATCACCAGCAACCGACTCACATATCAACACTCTCTCTAACCGGCTATGAGCACTCCTCCTGGGCTCACAAGTGCCCCACTTTACAGCATTATTTCTTTAGCAGCTGTTAAGAGATGGGAAAGGGAATCAGCCGATGGAGTGCTTTCTTGGTCCCCATAACTTTGATCTTCCATGCTCCAAGTGCCCAGGGATCTATCCAGTGACCCCCATACTCCCCTTTACCCGAGGGGCATCCTAGGCTCACTAAACTTATAAACCAGACCCCCTATTACCTCCAAACCCACCACCCACTCCATACCCCCCCTACCCACCTGAGGGGCTCCATAGCCCTGTTACACTCATCCAGACCATGGGTTCTGATAGCTTTGCACCAACCTTCACACCCTGGCCCATAATAGGCCATGTCCCTTCACTGTATCCCCACTGAGTAGCCCATCTTCCCTATACACCTGATGGCCCAGCTCAATCCCCAGGTCGGGAGCTTTTCAAATCCATATATTGTAAGTACTTATTGTACAGCAGATATGTCAAAGTCATGGGATAAAGTTGGTTGGTAAACCTATACACCAATAAATGACAATTTACCCAATATAAGCACTTTCCTCACATTTGATCTCTAATCAGAATATGTTATTGTATTCCCCATATGAAAACCCAATAAAGCAAAATGAAATCCAGTTTATACCTGGTTTAGTCAAAAGTATATGTTGTTTTAAATATATTTCAGCATAGTGGTGGCCGCCACCTTTAAATGGTCCATTTTGAGCCATTATCAGACATTTCTGAGCCATTTCTGAGCTGGGCATACAGCAGATTTGGATCCAGCACCCCTTATTACCCCTAAAACCATGTATGCCATAAAACACAATTTGCCTTCAAGGTTAAGATTTTTGGAAATCTGACCTACATGTAGACTAATTTCGATTGTTGCCATTTTGGAAAAAGGGTAAAAAAAACTAAAACATTTCAATCTGGTTTCTTGACACTCTAACTAAAATTGTTCTATAGACCCTTATCTTCAAATTAGAAGTGAAAAGTAAACTTTCACAACAACTTGAAATTACTGACTGTCCAGGCCTAATAGAAGTTACAGTAGGTGTAATTTGAAGTAATTCGATGTAAATGGCATTCCATACCAGAATATTCAAAACATCAATATTTTAACTCCAGTTGATTGCTCACACAGTATTGACTTGATATAGCAATAAAAAAAAATATTACACAGCAATTGTGGGAAAAATAAGAAATTTATCAAAACATCATATTTCCGATTTTGGCCATTTTGGAAATTGGGCAAAAACTATATATTTTTTTCAATCTGGTTTATATATCTTCGAGCCAAATTGTTCCATAGACCATTATCTACAAATTAGAAGTGAAAAAATAACTTCTAAATTAATTTGAAATGACTGAGTGTCCTGGCACCCCACTAAGTCATGAGTCCCACACCACACACGCACGCATGCACACGCGCACAAACGAGCATGCACACACGCATGCGCGCGCGCGCACACACACACACACACACACACACACACACACACACACACACACACACACACACACACACACACACACCCGCGAACAGCCTTATTCCATGCAGTTGAAGCACAAGGGGGCGAGCCTGAGGGGGCGGGGCTGGCGGGCTATGTTAGTGCAGTGAGTGGCAGTTGGGGCAAACCATAGAGGGGCAAACGCAGTCCCCACAACATCATTTACGATTCTGTGCCTATCGGTACATAACTCGGACGGCGCTTAGTCGACTAGCAGACCATCGGCCAGTCGTCGCAGGCACTCGCGCCTGGAGGCTCCTCGGCCTCAAGGTCTGCTGAGTCGGCGCGCCTCCGTCATGGTCCAAAACTATACTTTATCGGCGAAAAAAAGTAGTCTAGTGGCTGACAAAGAAGTGCCTCTCACGAAGAAAGCTGATCCTGAAGTGCTCTCTAAATTCTCATGGGCGAGCAGCCTGCACTGGGGGGAGGGGAAGGCTCCAGTCACCTTAAACTGCCTCAGGTCTATGTTTCCCCAGGCCAAACAAATCACCCGACAACACATGGTGACTGAAGATCAAAAGAGGAGGTATGATACTTTATGAAGTATTTACAAATGATTTGTATAAGTCTAATAAAACACAGAAACCGATTTACATTTACTTTCTTTAAGGCATATGATGGTATTGTCAATCATCCTGTACACATCTTCCTTGCACAAACTAAACTTTGTGCAAAGTTGTCTGGGAGTGGAATGTTGGAGGCAGGGCTGCTCTCTCAAAATGTTTAAGACCCTGAACAGCCTGGGAGTCAGTCAGTCAGTCCATCACTGCTGCTGTAGGCCATGTCGACCAGGGTGCAGCAAAAGGTGAAAAGGAGACTGTCATTTGGTAAGAAGACAGATCAAATGCCCAGGGGCAACTCATATTCACTCACATGGGACAATGTGTAGATAAGAAAAACACTTTAATAACTGTGAAGGAACACAAATCAAGCCAAATGATATCAAAATTACAGTTAAAAAAATTACAATAATGAAAAATATCTTGCATTAATAAGATGAAACTTTAAAGGGAAATTTCACTTTCAAACATCTTTGTGGTCATTTTAACATCTACTCGGGCCTTTTGGAGCACCCAGGCTGTTTTCAAGTTTCCTGATTCAGTATTTACCCCTTCCTATACAGCATTGGTTCTCATATTCGGGTCTGGTGACCCACAGGGGTCCTTGAGTGGGTTCCAGGGGGTCCCCAGATAAATGATGGATAGTTAAGAACCAAATGGACCCTAATGTGGTTGTAACTCTGAGACTGTACAGTCTCAGAGTTATGGTGGTCCGTGGTTTAATGCAGGGGTTCTCAAAGTGGGGTCTAGGGACGCCCATGGCCCTATATATATATCAGCTATTTTCAAGGTTATTGATTCAGTATTTACCCGTTCCTGTACATCATTGGTTTTCAAAGTGATGTCCGGTGACCCCCAGGGGTCCACGAGTGGGTTCCAGGGGGTCCACAGATAAATGATGGATAGTTAGGAACCAAATGGACCCTTATGTGGTTGTAACTCTGAGTGTGTACAAATGGAACCAAATGGACCCGTAAGGTCCATGGTTTAATGCCGGGGTTCTCAAAGTGGGGTCCAGGGATCCCCATGGCCCTAAATATATATATCAGCTATTTTTCAAAACATCTTGACATTCTTTGAAAATGTCAGAATATTTTTCATAATTTTCACACCGCAAATCTTGTATGGGGGTCCTTGGCACAAATTATTTTCAGATGGGGGTCCAGCGCCAAAGACACATTAACACATCCACCGCCAAGAACGTAGTCCTACGGTCCGTTAAATCCAACTGTTAAGCGCCGAGACCGTAGTCCTACGGTCCGGGTGTTTTTTCCTTTTTTTCGATTTTTTTTTTTTTTTCAATTTTCTAGGGGGACCATTTTCAGTGTAACACCACCCGAAGTCAACCGGAAGTGCGATCCCGTTTTTTGTTTCCCGTCGGCCTCCATTCTAAGTCGTACACAAAAAGCCCTGTAAACCTATGTAGTTTTTCATCCTCGCATTTCCCATGTTAACATAAACGGTCAGAACTCAAACATGGCGGCTCCGTTTGACACGTGGTTTTCACTGGGAGATACAGTGGGATGTCGCGGATGTAAACAGATCGTGTACGGCTCAATCTTAAGGATTTTAACAAGATCTATGGCGACATGAAAAAAACAAAAAAACAACAAAAACACCTTGGCACTGGTGAGTACATTATGAGATTAACCTCTGGCGGTGGATGTGTTTGTAGGGCTCCTCGACATGAAAAAGTTTGAGAACCACTGCTATACAGAACCCATTGTAACCAGGATAAAATCATCAAAAACACCCTGATTCTGGTGACTGATATAAACATTATAATACGTGAGGGGGGCGTGTACTTTCAATAGCTTTTTACAAATTATTTCTATTTATTTATTTTATATTTATTTTTCAATTTACACCCCTAAAAATATTTTTAAAAAAGGAAAACGTTTTTTTTTTTTAAACACGGCCTCTCACGCATTACAAGGGCAATATCAGTCACCAGCACCAAGGACGTGTGTTTTCAATGAGTCTAAGGTTAAAATGATTGAGGTTACAATGGGTTTATATAGGAATGGAGCGTGTCTGATAAAATTAATATCAACTAGAAAATGTGCTCCTCGGAGCACAAGTCTCCGCCAGCAGACCTTGGCCTTCTGCGCCTTTGCGTCTTCATCAGGTTTCAGATGCTCATTTGCTGCTTCTTTAGTTTGCATAATGGGAGTTAGTTACATTGTGTGATCTCAGCCTCCTATTTATATATTTATATTACATATTGTGATGTCACGTAAAACTGACCAATGTTAGGTGTTCTCAGAGGAACACACACACGCACGGACGGGTGATTTGTACTGCAAGGTACTGTTGGTAGAATGTGCGTGGTTTTTGGTGTTCTGCAGGGGCGACTGAATATGTAGTGTTTGCATCTAAAGAATGTTCTTCTTGAAGCAATGTGTCATATGGGAGTGGTCGTAATTGACTGGTTTGTTCAAATACTTGTCTGTCTTCTTCATCTTCATTGTTGTCTTGAACAGTTTCAGCAGTTGATTGGTGTGTTTGATCTATGTCAGTTTTCTCTAGTGCTACATAATGTATTTGATCAAGGTGGCCAATTGTTACAGTATTAAGACTTCGGCCTTGTTGTTGTGGGATCAATTCAACTCTATAGTCCTCTTCTGTGTTACTGTTGTAGATGAGTATGCTTTCTTAGCTTTGGCCTTCTGCGCCTTTGCTTGACCAATGTTAGGTGTTCTCAAAGGGACACACACATGCACGGACGGGTGATTTGGACTGGAAGGCACTGTTCCAATCAAGACTGATTGATCCTGTCTTACCTCACTTCAAAAAGTAAAGGCTTTTTGAAGTGACACACCTATTTATAGGATTCTATTTCGTCATGCGTCCCTCTAGCCAATCAAAGGCATTGGTGTCAACATATTGACACGTGTCACGTGGAGCTTGACCAATGTTAGCTTGGCTAACAATGTTTGCTCACACACGGCGGGACGAAGCGAAAACATACTCTCCACCTACGGCGGAGACAATTATCAAAATACAGAATCAAGCTACTTAAAAACTGTCTGGGGTGCTCACAAAAGCCCTAGTATACCTTAAAATGACCTCAAACATGTTTGAAAGTAAAATGTCCCTTTCAATAGAATAGTGTACGCTAAAGTGCATACAATTAAGTAAAAACAAAAACAATCCAGTCGACTTTTTCAACAGTTGACATCACATGTCAAGCACCAAAGCCTAGGACATGGCAACAAGTTCCTGCTTTGGGCAATTGCATTCGCCCACAGAAACAAAGCAAACTTTGACCATCTTCTTGGAGAGGGTCAAAAGGCAGTGGATGTCCCTCTGCACAGGGTTCTGCCAACACCAGAGGTATGTACAGTAAACACTGCACACACATAGCCACATCCTGTTTAATAACCAAAAATCACACCCTGTGTGAAGTGGGCGGTGTCTTGCTAGCTAATCACAATACTGAATGGAGTCAACCAATCATGTACAAAAAATAAATACATTTATTGAAACCATAACTTGAAAAAAACAAATTCATGTTTTTTTTTTCAAGTTATGGTTTCTTATATAGGGCTATGCACATGTGTCATGTGACACTGGCCAATCACAGTCCTGAATAGACTGTGATTGGCCAATCACGGTGCATTGTACAAATTGTACAAATAAAATTGTACAAAATTGTACAAATATCCAAACCTCACTTATAGGGGCGGTTTCACCGCCCAAAAATAAACATTTATAACTTATACATAATAATACATCTACACTTTGTTTCATAACAGGATTACAATTCATTGCGTGAACGCATGACTGTGTTAGTCAAGCGGGTCCTCGTTCACAATCTACCAGTTCTTGAGAAAATGAAAACTAAGGTGGTGAAGCACATCCCTCACACCTACACTGACCAATTGAAGGAAAAGAGCACCGTGGTATGTAGCGTGGTAAAATCACACCCATTTCTTAATAATCAGACAATGAATTACAGTGCTGGTTTTGTGTCAAGAAATTTGATATAGTATAATCATCTGTTGAATTACATACCTCCTGATATCAATGTATTTTTCTTATCTGTCTTTCTATAATGAGCCTATTTTTCAATGCCTATTAGGTCAGCCTTGGGGTGATCCCCTCAAACCCCAGCTCAACGGAGGGAGTCCTTGAAATTATGGATTCCCTTTCTAAAATTGTGCCAAGTGTTGGTGGAAAACCTTACCCGATCCTCTGTTGTGGAGATGGGCTAAGTGTGGAGCGCATGGTCCATTGCCGGGAAGCCAGGCTAAATGGAAGCAGTCCTCAACAACGGTTGGAAGGACTGGTGGAAGCTCCACAGGAGTTCCATAAAGACATGATTCTCTTGCAGGTAAGAAGGAAGAATAGTTTCATTACATATTTTCATTTTGTTCCCACACTTGTTGTCACTACTACACTATTCTTGTGACTGTTTGTAATATAATTTACACTGGACTTTAAACACAGGACACCATGAACCGCCTATTCGCACATACTAGTATAAGCTCAAGAGGAACGCTGTCCAACCTGAAGGGGTTCTTTAACCACAAGTCCCTAAAAAAGGACATGAAGGCAAATGTCCAACATGTCTGGGACTTCATTGAGGTACAACATTCTAACAATTTGTCTGAATAATATTTGTGAATAATGCCGCCTGGAAAAAAATAATCGTACTACTATATAATTGACAAAAGCTCCGAAAGTTTGTGCGGGATTCGCAAGCACAGGATCACTCCACATGCCTCCAAGACCCATCACAGACTGTTGATCAGAGCTATGGCTATGTTTTAGGCATCTTACCCCACCTCGATCAGTGATCGGACTCTCGGTTTGATCGATTCTCAGATTTTCCTATCAGACCCTCAGCCTGATCTGGCAGGTTGCCATAGCAACCAGATACAGGAAGTCTGACCTCTTTATCACAATGACCGAGGTTGAGAGGTTGGGAGGATGTGACTAGAGGTTAGGGCCGCAAAGCAAAGCGGGGAGCCGAGGGGAGACGGACTTCGCATGACGTGTGTGCAGAGCTATAATTAGCCGCCATGGTTCATAAATATCTCTTACAGAGCCATGCCACACAAAACAAGACCAGGAGACCTGGTTCTGCCGGACCCAAAATGAAGTCCTAGTATGTAACACACCTACAAACCACTTTATAACTGAAGTTCATGATGTCATGAATAGTTCGTGACGAAAGGGGACGTCACAAACTTTTTTTTGCTGGGGCCGGAGGACAAATGGCCCCTGCCCATGTATGGACGAAACAGGTACAAAGCCTCATGTAAGCCCGACCCCTTGGGTCTGGCAAAAATACCATCTCTGGGCCGTCGGACCCGAAACGCCAAGCGCATGTGTGTCCTTCGTGCAGTAGAACATCTAAACGCAACACGCTGTAAAAGCAAGAGCGTAAAACGTAAAAGGACCACAAAAAGGGACAGAAACTTCAGAAGAGCATGGACACCTCCACACCAACCCACAGAAATAGTTGACTTTCACACACCAACTATGGATAGCGTCTGCAATTCATGCCATGCTGTCATGTTCCCCTGGGAAAAATCAAAAGGTAAGAAGTCCTTCCGTGACTGTTGCCAATATGGAAAGATCCAACTCCAAACATTCATGGACCCCACTCCTAGACTACAATCTCTGTTTGACAGGGACTCTCTCCAATCTAGGCAATTCATGGACAACATCAGGCAGTATAATGGTTTAGTATCAATAGCTTCCAGGAACGTCACTGGTAAGATAGTGGAGTTCAAAGGACAAGGACCAAAGACATTCAAGATGAGTGGCCAGATGTACCACATTACTCCATCTGCAATCTTTCCTGACAGTACAAAGATGCCCAAATTCTCACAAATCTTTGTCTTTGATCAAGATAATGAAATTAAGAACCGCCTTCATCAAGCAAAAGGAGATGAACTTATTATGAAAGACACATTGACCTTGATTCAAGATGAGTTAAAGACAGTCAATCGTTAAACCCAGGTAGGGCCCAAATAGTTAGAGCTTGCATCCAGATGTCACCACTATATCTTGCAATGCAGAAGCATACATTTAACATCAACATGAGGATAGATACAGCATGAGAAGGACTTCTCTAATTACCTCCTTGAATTAGGGGAAGACAGACTCGCACATGGACACACTGAAGTTCAAATCCACATTCCGCCACACCACTTGGTTAAAGACTTGAATACATTAATTTCATACACCTTCCCTGACCTGCAGAATGAATGTATTGACAGACACAATCTTCTCAAAGGCACTGTATACACTCCGCTAAACAACGATATCCGGGAGATCAACGACAGGTGCATGGTTGAGTTCCCTGGAGAAGACAGAGTGTACTACTCAGCTGACTCAATTAAGGAGGAGAACCACAATAACTCTACGCCTGTGGAATTCCTAAATTCACTGACACCCTCTGGACTCCCTGACCATATTCTGAAACTGAAACGAGGAGCCCCAGTCATGCTGCTTAGAAACCTGCAAGCAGGTGCCGAGCGCACTCTCAGGAATGGCACCAGAATGGTGGTGGTACAGATGATGGACAAAGTCATTGAATGTGAGATTGCAGTAGGGACAAACAAGGGTGAAAGAATCTTCCTCCCAAGGATCCCTCACCATGACAGAAGTGAAGACCTTCCCTTCACATTATGCAGACGCCAGTTCCCTGTCAGGTTAGCTTTCTCCGTTACCATCAATAAAGGTCAAGGCCAAGAGAATGACAGAGTTGGCATCTACTTATCTCAGCCTGTGTTCGCTCATGGCCAACTCTACACAGTCTTCTCAAGGGGAAAGAGAGCCAGCGCTGTCAAAGTTTACATTGAGGGTAATGATGAGGGAACAACTGACAATATTGTTTACACTGAACTATTGTAATTATTATGTATTACGAAGAGATGCTGTGAGAGAGGGTGATAGCATGGCAATGGCGCAGTTCTGGAAAATGGATCTGCTAAGTTTCCATAACCGGAAGCATCCAAAATATTTTATCATCGCCCACCAAATGTTGACAGGTAAGATAAATAATCTTACACTTCAATTTACATCTCTTAATAGTGTTATTGGTCACGTTGTCACTTTAAAGGTAGGGTAAGTGATTTGCTTTGGTTAAAATAAGTGTTAAATAGCTCTATATTCTGATAGTACTCATTGCTATGGAGTGTTTGTTCAGTATTATGAGTCTCCTTGTCTCTCCACCTCTTTATTAAACAGAAAATGCATTTTCGTTTCAGTTTCAGTTTCATTTCCAATTTTATCCAACCAGGACAGAGAACTCAATCAGGATATAGATTAAACAAGTGAAATTGGAAGTGATGACACTAAGAAATGAGCAGACAAATTTTGAACTGGAACAGTTCTTAAAAATGGGTACTTTCTCCTGATTGGCTGAGGTTTTGACACCTACCGAAAAATGTATTTTCTGTTTATTAAAGAGCTGGAGAGACAGGGAGACTCCTGTTAGTGAACAAACACTCTATAGCAATGATTACTATCAGAAGTATTTTAACCTTTAAAAAAAATACTTTTTGTTTTAACCAAAAAATATCACTTACCCTACCTTTAAGTTAAACAAATGATCAAATTGGACTATCCTGGTCAAATGAAGTTATAGGTATCATCACCTTAATTTTTTTTTTAAAGGAATTGAAGGTCACCTTCCATAGAGACTACAGCAAGACATGCTTTGGAATCGTGTTGCTAATTTGCAGGGGAAACCAGGGGGCAACGTGGGATTGGATTTGGTGAACAACAAATTCAAAGGTTTTATTTTTGACTCTTCATTGGGCATTGTATAAATGTGGTCAGGTAACATTATATATTGATTTTTATAACCGGATCATGTTTCTTTTCTTTTTAAGACATGCTAAAAAGGTCCAGAGGCAATTACACAGACAAGCAGATTGCCCGATTTCAGGGTCTTTTGGAAAAGTGGTGGACAGGCTATTTTCCGAGGCCGGACTTGGGAAATTTATTTCTCCAGATCATGCATCTTCTGATACAAATAGGTATAGGGAGGACATAGCCACATTTGTTAAAGGTTTAATGACATTCACTTTTACACCACATTCAAAGTCTTTGTCCTGGTCCTTCAAAAGTGTACAAAAAGTTTTAAGTGAAAATTCCATTCCAGTGATCAATGGCAGGTGTTTTTCTCTCACATTTCTAAAGCCTTTTCAACTGCAATGAAAAAAGAAATCTTTGCCTGCGGGTGTCGCTGGTGAGGGATTTTGCCTGTCAATCATCGCCTCTGCTCCGCCCCCCCCAAAGGAAAGGATAGGGGAGGGGAGGGGCGAGGAGGAGAGTGGGCGGGATTATTCGACAGTGACCTCACTGTCGAAGGGCCAAGCTCAGATTACTTTTCAGCCTAATTATTCAGAAAACCCCAGACCACAGAAAATCCACTGAATGTTTTAAGTTTTTTGGGTGTAATTGAGGTCATAAAACCCCAAATAAAACATTGAAAATAAAAAAAGTTAAAATGAATGTCATGATACCTTTAAAGAGTTTCAGAGGGATGGACTCTTTGAGTACTTACCGGGAAGGTACCACAAGGGCTTCAAAGGATTTGAAAACCGTCTAGGGATCCGGGACCCCCTGAAGATGGCCCAACAGATGATGAGGCTGGCAGAGGACATGGATGACCGGCGGGATCTTCGAGACACATAAGAATAGAAAAAAAGGTGTGTAACACTGTGTTTAACCCAATAATACGGGGAACACATCTGTGTGTCATTTTAAGATTTGTTTGGCAATTAAAAAATAGCAGATATACAAGTTCATAGCGTGGCACTCAGTGCTGTGCTATGTATATCTGCTATTTTTGAATTGCCAAGAAAGGAAAAAATAATACACAGATGCGTTCCCTTCACGGTCATAATGGATTAATATGCCAGTTTTGGATACAGTCAATTACATGTAATTACATTGTGATTTATGCTAAATTTAGAATCAATAATTACTTGTGTCACACACACTGCAACAACCGGATTTGTTGCATGCCGCAGTTAATTCGTCCCTCTCCATGCCGGACAAGAAGAAGTACTGCAGAACTCCATTCCTTATGCATTGTGACTGAGAGACAGCTTCAACTCAATCATGCACTTGTCAATGACCCTGGCCTGCACTGACTGGGGGTAGATGTATAGCTTGGCTTTCCCCTGTAGCCCATCCCTGGCACACCTTCCCACTTCCTGCCAGTAACTCATTACATCATTTGAAGGACCCCAGTTCAACACTTGGCGAATGTCATTAATATTGATATATTATTACAAAAAATGTAAAAAAAATAAAAATGGCCGGTGATCGGATTAAAAAGCTTTTTATTGAACAATACGGAAGATAACTTGCACTTTAACTTGTAACATCCGTGGCCGGGGGGTCAGCACTTTAAATTTGAAATCTGAACGTTTATGTAGATGTACTGGTTGTAAATGTAAAATTTTCCAAAAAAAGGAACAAGTAGCGTCATGACGCTTGTGACAGACAAGAGTCAGGTGAACCATGGCTACTACTGGGACAACCTGTATAGGAGCAGGCAACCATTGTTTCATATAAAACACAATTTTATACATAAATATACGATGTGGTGGCCCCCCTACCCTACGAGGTAGGGGGTCCCTGCTCCATCACCCCATCAGTTTGGGGGTCCCTGGCCTGAAAAGGTTGAAGACCCCTGGTATACAGACATGTTATTACCGGTTAGATGATGCTGAGATGCACACCACATCTTCAAGGGAGAGAGCCATGTTGTCCAGAACTTCTGTTCTAGCTGTACAGTGGCTGTTGCTGTCAACATCAACACTGGGCAACTCAGGAGAACCATGATCTGTGGCACTTTCATGTAATCATCTCTGAAAGTTTTACCCCTTTTACCCAGACAAAATAACTAAATGTATTCACAGAAGTAAGCAGGGTTAGATGACCCAGTTGGTAAGATGACCCACCCCACGCATCTAGAAAAAAGTGTTGTCATGTGACTTTATATTTAGTAAACGTCCATCTATTGGAGCTGGCTGTGAGGTTGAGAAGCACATAGGGAAATCATTCTTTTACACAAAATAATGGTCAAAGTACAATTACTACATGTCAGGTATAATGACTGTTACATCAAAGAAAATGTATCCAGGTCTAAAAATAAATGTCACACATGATGGTCATCTGATGGTCATGTATACAACCATGGGAATAATTTAGCAAAGATATTTTTTAGACAAATTTTGTTTAGAACGGTGGCTGTAGGGCAAAATGATGTAAATGAATCATTCATTTTATTATTTCTTTGCTGCTGATAAAATTATGCTGAATAACCTTTATTTTGTATTAATAGACATTTAAGAGAAGTATTGAATATTGATTTACCATTTGCAGATATTAAAAGATTCTAAAAAATTAACTTTATTTTATATTCTTTAAATAAGCTTTAGTAAAAAAATAATTATACTATTTGCAAAGGGGAAATGTGTTATTAAATCCTGTTTGAGGATTTGACTACATTATTATTAATATGGGGAGGTGTATATTAGTGGGCTAAATAGTAAAGAATATTTTTAATAACTTTTTTTGGTTTCCTGTGGCATCTCTCTGGTGATGGCTGCAGCATTTACTCCATGAGACAGCCATGTGTTGACTTGATCTTTCATAAGTGCCTTTAATGGGCTTATTACCAAGACAATGGCCCTCATATATCAACGGAGCGTATAAACCGGCTTATATTTTTCCATATATTCGGCCGTACACCAACGTCGAAGTCACATTTATCAAAGAATCCTATACAGCCAATCCTGGTGTACATCAGGTCGGAGCTTTGATAAATCTCACGTCTGAAAACGAGCGTCATTTAAATAACACGCCCTTAAATATTCTCAAAACGCCCCGATTTTACGACATGAAGAAGAACCAGAATACGACCAAAGACATCAAAAGCCAATAAGAAAGAGTTTCCCCCGATCGCCTCGCCACACACGCACACGCCCCTCTCTCTCTCACACACACACACACACACGCGCGCCCGCCCAGCTGTGTTTTTCATGTAATCCGTACCGTAGCGGTACAATCTTTGTCACGTAGGCTTGTAGCCTACATGAATGACATATTATGATACCAATCACATCGCCATGAATGGAATACGTTTTGTGGGGTATCGATCAAAGCCAAGAGTCATACAGTGGTGGTACAAGCCCAAACATGGGTTTTTGAGTGGTGCCAACCACTCCTACATTTGACCGTGTCTGTGTGTCCGTCTGTGTGTCTGTGTGTCCGTCTGTGTGTCCGTCTGTGTGTCCGTCTGTGTGTCCGTATGAGCACGGCCTCTCTGTATGTTTGAGCACAGCCTCAACAGCTGCGGCTGATTGCAACACAAAGATGCAACCATACAGGTACAGGTACAGGTACAGTACAGTACAGACCGTACAGTACAGTACAGACCGTACAGTACAGTACGTACAGTACAGTACAGGTAGAGGTACAGTACAGTACAGTACAGACCGCACAGTACAGTACAGTACAGTACAGTACAGACCGTACAGTACAGTACAGTACAGTACAGTACAGTACAGTACAGACCGTACAGTACAGTACAGTACAGTACAGTACAGTACAGACAGTACAGTACAGACCGTACAGTACAGTACAGTACAGTACAGACCGTACAGTACAGTACAGTACAGGCCGTACAGTACAGTACAGGTACAGTACAGTACAGTACAGACCGTACAGTACAGTACAGTACACACACACACTTTTGAGTAAAAATACTTAAAATGAGTAAAAATACTTACAATGAGTAAAAATACTTAAATATTAGTAAAGATACTTTAAAGTTCCTAAACTGAGTAAAAATACTTTAAATGAGTAAAAATACTTAAAATGCGTAAAAATACTTAAAAGATGTTAAAATGAGTAAAAACACGTACACATCTGTACAAACATTTTCACGTACTTAAAATGAGTAAAAATACATTGAAGTCATCAACGTCTGTAAAAAGTAACTAATGAAATGAACTCATGAAAGGCACCACTCTCTTCACACTGGGTGTGATTTTTATTCAAAGAATGGCACAGAGTTACTGCATAACGTTCAAATCAAAATCAAGGTAAGTTTCTAGCACGGTGAATAATTGTTAACCAAAGTTCTCCCCAGGTTTGGGGCTCAGTCCAGACATCAATTATTCAGCAAGGTGCGACACACTTTTAAAAGGGGGGGGGGCAGTGGCGCTCCGGCTCACACCTTAGGCTCAGAGAGCATTGTTTATACAGTGGATCACATCTTTAAAGGGGCAGTCCTCTCCCCTGGCTGTAGGCCTCGTTCTGTCCTCACATCACGGGCTTTTTTATAAGTCAAACACAGAGCTTTGGAAGGGAAATAGTGGAGTATTGTCTTACCGCCTGGCTGCCCGTCCTTCACCATGGAGAGTCAGAATACTAGTGAGAGAGACAGAGCAGAGAGTGTTTGTAGCCAACGCCCGGCCTGTCACACAGGTGCCCTGAGTTGGGGCTGATCGAGGAGGTAGAGTGGCAGGTACCGCCCCTCGATGACGCAGCCTAGGCTACAGCGCTGTCTCCTGGTCTTCTCTCTGTCTCTCCTCCACTGTCTCCCCATGGTGAGACGCTTACCTGCCAGACGGTCTCGTAGCGAGACTCCACATATCCCCCCCTAAGCCCGCCGCCTGGGTCGGGGGCTTCAGCTTCCACTTCTTCATACATCCTCGAGAGGGCGTCGGCGCGTGGGATGTCCTTCCCCGGACGATGTTCAACTTTAAAGTGGTAGTCCTGGAGCTCCAGGAACCATCTCGTCACCCGGCCGTTTCGGTCTTTATTGGTGGCCATCCACTTCAGGGGTGCATGGTCCGTTATGAGGGTGAAGGTCTGGCCCCACAGGTAGTAGCGGAGGTGAATTGCCCATTTCACGGCCAAGCACTCCTTCTCCACTGTGGCGTAGTTCATCTCATGCTTTAAGAGCTTCCTGCTGATATACGGGTATACGGGTGTTCCTCTCCGTCTATGACCTGTGCGAGGACGGCTCCCAGCCCTGTCCCTGATGCGTCTGTGTGAAGGAGGAAGGGCTTACTAAAGTCTGGGGCTTTTAACACGGGCTCCTCACACAACGTGGCCTTCAACGTCTGGAACACGGTCTCTGCCTCGGCCGTCCAGGCGACGTGGTGGGGCAGTTTTTAGCGCGTCAGGTCATAGAGCGGTACTGCAATGGTAGAAAAATGTTTGATGAATTTTTGATAATAGGATATCAGCCCAAGGAATGATTTCACCTGCTTCTTCGTGGCAGGCCTGGGCCACTCCCGGATCCGCTCCACTTTCCGGGTCTGGGGTCTCACACATCCTCTGCCGATCGTGTACCCCAGGTAATCTGTCTCCGCCAGGCCGACTCGACACTTCTTCGTGTTGGCCGTGAGGCCGGCCTGGCGGAGGGCTCCCAATACGGCGTCAACGTGCTGCAGGTGTAGGGTCCAACTGGCGCTGTGTATCACAATGTCGTCGAGGTATGCTGCCGCATAGTCGCGGTGGGGTCTCAGGACCCGGTCCATCAGCCTCTGGAACGTTGCTGGGGCGCCATGGACACCGAAAGGCAGCACGGTGTACTGGAACAGGCCCTCGGGGGTGGAGAACGCCGACTTCGCCCTGGCTTGGCTCGTCAGCGGGACCTGCCAATAGCCCTTGGTCAGATCCAGGGTGCTGACGAAGCGCGCCGGCCCCAAGCGCTCTATTAGTTCGTCTACCCGGGACATTGGATACGCGTCAAACGTGGACACCTCGTTAAGCTTCCTAAAGTCATTACAGAACCGAAGGGACCCGTCTGGCTTCGGGACGATCACGATGGGGCTGGACCACGGGCTTGGGACTCTTCTATTACCCCCAGGTCGAGCATCTTCGCCACCTCCTCTTTAATGGCGATCCTCCGGGCCTCGGGAATGCGGTACGGCCGCTGGCGTATCACTGTCCCGGGTTTGGTGTGGATGTCGTGTTGTATGGCACTCGTCCGCCCCGGGAGGTCAGAGAACCGGTCCTGGTTCCGTCCCAGGAGGTTCTTGACGTCTTGGGTCTGAGCGGGCGAGAGGTCCTCTCCTATGGGCACGGGGGGCAAGCTCTGGGGAGGAAGAGAGGCTAGCAGGGCCGGCATGGGTAGTGGGTTGGCCGCGTTCCATTTTTTTAGAATGTTCACATGGTACACCTGGTGGCTCTTCCGCCGGCCCGGCTGCCTCACTTCGTAGTTCACGGGCCCCATTTTCTTCACAATCTCGTAGGGCCCCTGCCACTTGGCCAGAAACTTGCACTCGCTGGAGGGCACCAGCACTAGCACCTTTTCCCCCACCTCGAACTCTCAGAGAGTGGCGCCGCGATTGTACGTGCGCGCTTGGTCGCGCTGTGCTTGGGCCATGTGTTCCCGGACCAGGGGCCAGATCTTCTTCGCCTGGGCCTGGAGCCGGTCCACATGCTCTACGACGCTGCGGTGGGGCGATGGCTGGCTCTCCCAGGCCTCTTTGGCAATATCAAGGAGTCCACGGGGTCTCCGGCCGTACACCAGCTCGAACGGTGAGAACCCCGTGGATGCTTGTGGTACCTCTCGAATGGCAAACAGAACATAGGGGATTAATTGGTCCCAATCTTTCCCATCGACATCGGTCAGTTTCTTTAACATCTTCTTTAAAGTTTGGTTAAACCGCTCTACTAAACCGTCTGTCTGGGGGTGGTACACGGAGGTGCGTATGCGCTTAATCTTCAGCCACTTGTACAGTTGGGTCATAACACGGGACATGAATCAGGTCCCTTGGTCCGTAAGTAGCTCCTCTGCTATGCCCACCCGACTAAACATCATTAACAGCTCATGTGCCACAGCCTTTGCCGAGGCGGCTGGGTGGTCCGCTCTGCCGGCCGGGGGACCAGTATCGGCCGAACAGGGCGCAGTCCGTGCCGATGAGCAGGGGGACTGGGAGGTTCGGCACGACGCCGGCCGTCACCACGGCGCTCCCACGGGGCGTCTGGACGTGGAGCTGAGTGACGGGGTAGTGGCGGACGTCGCCGTGTACGCAGGTCACTGGCAGGGTGGCGTCGCTGGTCGGTCCCGCCAGGTCGGCGCGGACGAGCGTGACCACGCTCCCGGAATCCAAGAGGGCGTGGGCGTCATGGCCCCCCACTTTCACGGGCAGGGTGGCGCGCTGGTTGTGGCTGGTCCCCGTGTGCAGACAGGGCCGGGACCCGTCGGATCCGGTGGCGGAGGCCATGGTCGCGTCGCGGTCTGGGCAGGTCCAGGAGATGTGGTCCGCCTGCCCGCAGACGTAGCACCTCCTCTGCTGCTGGGCCTGGCTGGGCCTTGTGGGGCCTGGGCCTCCGGTCCGAGTGGGGGAGGGGGTCGGCGGCGGCGTCCGCTTGCGGTCCCGGCTGGGCCTCCCGTCGGCGGGGCCCTTTGTCGGGTCGGGTGGTCCTCATCATCTCCACACTCACTTGGTGGTTCTCGAGGAGGGCCACGAGGGCCTCGAGTGAGGTGGGACTCAG
The DNA here is from genome assembly GCF_963280865.1 of Gymnoscopelus braueri. NCBI lineage: Eukaryota > Metazoa > Chordata > Actinopteri > Myctophiformes > Myctophidae > Gymnoscopelus > Gymnoscopelus braueri. Next base: position 1,924 of record NW_027660471.1, on the reverse strand, counting down.
CCTTGCGAGGCGTATCGGCGGGCATCAGGCGGCAGGGAACGAATGCAGCGGTCGATGACCACACGGTCCACGATGGGGGGCTCACCTCCTCCCGCCAGCCAGCTGTGCGTAATGCGGAGGAGGGCCGCCACTTGGGGCCGTGGTGGTTGTGCGGCCTGGTAGGCCCAGGTGTGGAATCGTTGCGCACGGCCGGGGAGGCTGTGGCCCTGGCTGGCCAAGATGGCGTCCCTCAGGGTGGGGTAGTTTCGAGCATCGGCGTGCGTCAGGTCATGGTAGACGCGCTGTGCGTCGCCGCTGAGGAAAGGAGCCAGGAGGGAGGCCCAGTCGGCCACTGGCCACCGCTCTCGGGCTGCGGTGCGCTCGAACACTTCCAGGAAAACCTCTACATCATCGTCAGGAGAGAGTTTGGTGAGCACCTCTCTAGGTGCGTGTGCATTAGCTACATCTCTGGCAATTCTGTCAATTAATCGTGGCACCGCTGTCTGCAAATCAGTTTGGCTTTTTAGCAAGGCCGTCAAGGCGGTGGTGTGCTCCATTGTTTGAGGTCTTGGCGTTGATCAGCATATACCCGTATTCTCCACCATTTGTGGGGTATCGATCAAAGCCAAGAGTCATACAGTGGTGGTACAAGCCCAAACATTGGTTTTTATTCAAAGAATGGCACAGAGTTACTGCATAACGTTCAAATCAAAATCAAGGTAAGTATCTACCACGGTGAATAATTGTTAACCAAAGTTCTTCCCAGGTTTGGGGCTCAGTCCAGACATCAATTATTTAGCAAGGTGCGACACACTTTTAAAGGGGGGGGGGGGGGCAGTGGCGCTCCGCTCACACCTTAGGCTCAGAGAGCATTGTTTATACAGTGGATCACATCTTTAACACTAGCATGACCGAGGTTTCATTATCCTCCACACTGCCTGAAAAACGATCATTTTGATCCCCAAATCAGGCTATCCTATTGGCTACTGTCTCCCCTCTGTGCTCCAGACTAGTTCACACTTTCTCCCCCAAACAGTGGGGGGTTCCATTGTCTTCTAAATAGCCATTAACATCTCAATTGCACTCTGCTCAGTCAGTGAGCCCACATAATGTTGTTGTTGTAGGCAGGCAGAAACATTATAAAATAGTAATGTAGTATATGTATATATAAAATAGTATTATAAACTGTAATGGTAACTGCAGATAATGTATGTAAAGTCTTTATAAAAAAGCGTATAAAACAGTGCGATCTGTAGCGTCACATTAAACTCTCAGTGAAACATGGAGCCTATATGAACGCTGAAGCCACTGTCTAATTACGTGACTATCTCCATTGTCCAAAACACATGGATATCTCTTGACAAACCAATATTATATTATATAATATTCACATTATTGTCTGAGCGTAAAGCTCTCATTCTATCAGCTGTCCACGCTGACAGAAGCGTCTCCTCTGTCCCTCTCTGTCCCTCTCCTCTCCATGTCAGCGTAACAAGTGAACACATCGCTATGTTCCACAAATGTGCTCATTCCTGCTCTACCCCCTGCGCTAAATATCTGATCTACAAACATAAAACAGTCGCTGGCTGACAAGCCCTCTGCTTGACAGCTGTTGGCGCAGCATTGGGTTGCCAAATTTTGCGAGAGAAATAAGCAGTCAGGTCTATGAAAATGTTACTGCATGCGTCGTTGTGCCCTAAGAAAACAGTGAGGCATGAAACCATTGCATTGTAAATGCCGAGGCTAATTTGCTAATTTGCAACCCCAGTCCCTGGTTAGACCTTTCTATATAAATATTTAACTAATAAAAAAATCATTTGCAAAAGGACATGCATGAATCTCTAATCTAAACAAGTATGAAAAGATATTTATATCTGCAAAGTAACTAGTAACTAGTTTTCAAATAATTGTAGTGGAGTAAAAGTACAAGATTTGCCTCTGAGCT
>NW_027660472.1:0-19125 GCF_963280865.1 Gymnoscopelus braueri | reverse complement strand
CAACTGCATGGAGCACGCCGCTCAGTTATCTTAACTCACAAAAACACATTGAACATCCTGTTAAACCTTCAAAATTAAAACCATCTGATGACGTAAACAACGACACGTGTGCTGTGTAGATGCGCGTTCGCGCGCGTGGCTTAAGCTCGCTCCTCCGTCTTCACTTGTATTTCTGTACAAACCTGACCACTGAATGTAGCGCTGTTGTTGAAGGCTGCTATCATTTTCGACACACTTTTCAATAGGATTTACATTTTATACGGGTAAACGGGCGGACAACGGGTCGTTTAACCCATTAATACCTGGAACGCATCTGTGTCACTTTAGATGTCTTTGGCTATTCAAAAATAGCAGATATACAAGCTCATAGCGCGGCACCGAGTGCCGCGCTATGAACTTGTAGATCTGCTATTTTTGAAAAATATAGATTTTTTTTTCTCCAAAAACTGTTAGGATTTACATTTTTTTTTTAAGAATCGCCTCAGGTCTTAAAGGGTTATTTGACGGGCGGGGCGGGTCTGGTTCGTATTTTGAAATAATCACGGGTGACGGGTCGGTCTACGGATCTGAGTATTGACGGGCGGGGCGGGGCGCGGGTTCTCAAAATTGGACCCGTGCAGGACTCTGCCCTGCACTCCGGCCAGAGGGACAGTTCTGTGCTGTATTGCAGTTACGTATTGTCTTGTTGAGCGGTGTTCGTTTTTCGTTATAAACCAATCAGGGCCGTAGTTTACCATGGATTCTAGAACAGCTAAGAGGCACAGTGAAGCATTTCTATTGTGCAATCTCACAAGTTTGGAACGCTGTAACATTTCTTCTATTGCCGGCGCACGGCCCCTAAAGCGCAGAGACGTGAATCTAATGAACTGCAGATGTATCTGCCGGTGATGCCAACTCTGCACTTATGTTTGTAAACTCTGTGTCTACGCTGTTCCAATCGTTCAGCCCCATCTTTATATAATTCAGCACACCTAAGAAAATCGGGATTTGAATTTGCTCGCCTCTCTGAAACGACCGCAATAAAAGCTAAGTCCTGCTTTGCCTGGGGTGGATTTTAACACCACATACCACATGAACCGCTAGCAAATGCCCCCCTAACTGTGTCATCTAACGAAACACCATCTCCTTTGCCAAAAATGGCAGCAATACGAGTAAGTGTTCCTTTTGTTATTCCATTCCAATTTCCATTAAAACTGACATTTCATCTAAACTCAACCCTCTGGGGAAAAGCAATAGGAAGGCGATGAAGCAATGTGCAAATACAATAAAGATGTGTGTGTGTGTGCGTGCGTGCGTGCGTGCGTGCGTGCGTGCGTGCGTGCGTGCGTGCGTGTGTGCGTGCGGCATGTGTGTGTGTGTGCGCGTCGTGTTTGCAAGTCGTCGTGACTATGTTTGACTGTATCTCGGTGGTGAGACAAGACATGAATGCATATAAACTACTGCTTGGAAACGGTGGCATTAACGAAAGCACAGGAGGCGGAGCTTGAGGTGGAAGAATTGAGGAGGCTACGATTCACATTAGGAGTGACAAGGAAGGACATGATCAGAAATAACTACATTAGAGGATCAGCCTACCGTAGGTTAGAAGGTTTGGGGATAAAGCAAGGGAGGCAATGGTTGAGATGGTTTTGACATGTGCCGAGGAGGGATGAGGGGCACTTTGGGATAAAGATGCTGAAGATGGAGCTGCCAGGCAAGAGGAGAAGAGGAAGAAGGCCAAAGAGGAGGTTTATGGATGCAGTGAGAGACGACATGCAGGTGGCTGGAGGAGGGACAGAGGAAAGATGCGAGGAAAATAGAAAGAGATGGAAACATATGATCCACAGTGGCGACCCCTGATGGCAATTAGCCGGAAGAAGAAGTGTGCTTGTGTGTGCATGTAATGCATGGTACAATATTTTGGAAAGGTGACATGAGCACATGTATCCGGTTGCTTCTGAGAGCTATTAGTGTGTGTGTGTGTGTGTGTGTGTGTGTGTGTGTGTGTGTGTGTGTGTGTGTGTGTGTTGTCTCCTCTGTCTCACACTACTGTTCCTCTTGTTCTTTCCCGTGGATCAAGGGAAATGTCATTATTTGTAGTCCTCAGTGTGAAATCAATCAATGTAATTATGTTTGGAGGCTTGCCTGTAATGCAGAATTTGTAAAGCCACAAATGACATTAACTCAGACTCCCCTCAGCGCTCCTCTCTCTCTCTCTTAAGCCTTGATGATGTGGGACCTTTGATAATACATTAATTATGCGGTGTCCTGCAGATGCCTGTGAGCTGTGGTTGCATTTGTCGCTGCAAAAGATCTAATGCAGGGCTAGCAGGTAGGTCCAGGGCTCAAGTGTCTAGCAGATCTACATCCTCACAACGTTTCACAAAGCAAGCTTAAATAGCTAATTAATTTCATGTAGAGCGAAAAAAAACGAGGGGGAGGTACAGACCCCTGGGGGACCCTGGTCAAAGTACCATATATAGGGTTTAATTGTGGATACAGGACCTGCTTAGTCGCTGTGAAGATATAGACATACCTCCTCTATGGACCTCACAATGGGATCAGTGGAAGCTCATTTAGGGGCCTGGATGTGCTTTTGTAAAGTTTATTGCATAGTGGGCAGACTCCTACAGGTATGGCCTTTGCAGAGAAGATGCATCTATTGACTGCCTACCTCTGCACCATCTAAAACCATCTGCACCAATAATTTATATTGCTGCAGGTTTTTCACCCAGATAAAATATGGGGTCATACTGTGTAACGGTTTCAATTATATATCCTCTTTTTTCTCAATAACCATTCCACATAAATGTGGAACAACACTATTAACCCATTAACTGCCAGAGGTATTTTTATATTTTTTTAGCCAGTGCAAGTTTTAAGTTAACAAGGAAGTGGATAGGAGTCTAGATCTTCTACTAATCATATCTCCTTGGTCTTTGGGTCAAATTGGAAAAAAATTGGCGGCTTTAATAGGTTCGCGTAGATCTATGTGATTGGCAGTGAATCAGTTAAACTATATTTTTATTTGTGAAATGTGTTTTTTATTATCGTTAATGTAGTGCTTATTTACCCCCGAAATGTATTCATTTTATTATTAACAAATACAGTTTTACTTGTGTTGCAACAAGCAACTTATAAAATACATATAAAACAAAACAAAATAAAATATGCAAGTATTCTGGCGTGCTAGGACCTCGCAGTATTCCTTTTTGAGAGGTGTGACCAAAAAAGACTACTAAAATCAATGTTTGACTTTAATCAAACACAAAGTGCTGACTAACCAAGCACTGTTGTTGACAAAGCACAATACCGAGTTGCTTCCACACACAAGTGGCCACAGCTGCTGCACACTGACAGTGAAAAGAGGAAAAGGTGAATGTAAAAAGAATAAACCAACTCAAAATCCAATAGACAAGAGTAAAATGTTTGACCTTCTGAACAGAATGAAACTTGTGTCACTGTGGAAAGTGAACGACACCAGCGTCTTTCTCCTAAACGGCAGGCAGAAGGCAGATGGAGATAAAGGAACCGGTCAATATGAGAGGAAACTGAGGAGAACCTTGTTTGCACAAAAAGCGAGAGAAACACTGTCATTGTCGTTCACAAAGCAGACCATTTTGATATGTTTTCATGAAGGATAGAGATGTATTGTAACATAGTGCGACGTCATTTTGTTTTCCCACAACACTGAAGAAAATCCCTTCATGGCTCAGGCATGTGATGTATTTGGGCTACAAACACATCAACCCTCGCCACATGTCACCCTAAGCATCAACATAACAAATATCACCTGAGCGGGGGGGAAAAAAAGTTTTGCTACTGAAAATGTGAATACATATTTTTTCATCAGGTTCCAGTATGGTAGTTCCTTGATTGGAAACCATGAGATATTGTCAGTCGGAGTGCTGCCAAGAAAACACAGAGAGATTTATAAAAGACTGCTCGACTGGAACCTTGATGAGAGAAAAGCACATCGTTTGCCATTTATCCTTTGTCTCAGAACAATGCTACATGATATGTCAGTGTACCCAACAGACAAACAGCCTGTCTAGCAAAGACATGCTTGGCTAAATGATATGTTCAGCTGGAAAACACAACAACAAAAGATTCTGTTCTCCATAGTTATCTCATTTTTCTATTATTTCCTTTACATGGGAGGCGGCTCAGGAGGTAGAGCGGCCAACTTTCCCGGTTCCCGGGCCTAGGTAGTGTCGAAGAGTCCTTGAGCAAGACACTTAATGGCCCTGCAGATGTTGCTATTTCACCTTCTGCAGGGCAGTGAAGGCTGCAGGAAAATGTAATCTCAATACAAGTGAATGAGGTTTTGGCCGCCTTTACATTTGACATTTGACTACGGTAGTAAACATTTTCATAAACACTTTATGTTTTCAATCGCTAGTTTAAAGTCTTTTTTAAATCATTATGACGTGCGTTTAGTAAATTATGGTCGCATTCATTTTAAAATTAATGATAAAGTATGGTATGTTTCTAGGGCTTCTACTGGTTCTACCGAGTGAAGACCCTCGCCGCGGTTGCAGCCAATAGCAGTCGTTTCCGGTTTCATTTCGGGACCGGCAGTTCGATTCGCCGACTCGCCGAGAAAGTGGCTTCAAAACAGTCTGTAGAAAGAAACCAATGGGGCTCACTTTGTCCATATATTTGACAGTCTATGATGTGTGCATATTTAAGTAGATTCCTATGAGTGTCTATGTAGCAGTAGTCCTGTTTTGGTGTGTGCTATGCCCTACACCAGGGGTCTTCAACAGGGGATCCGGGACCCCTAGGGGGTCCTCAGAGCTACTACAGGGGGGCCGCCCAATCTTTGTGTGATATGGATTTTTTTTTTACCACTTCAACCCTAGAATCCCAATTCTGAGGGGAACATTAGCCAAAAATAGCAGATCTACAAGCTCACAACGTCTCGTGTTGTGTGCTTGTAGATCTGCTATTTTCGGCAGGTTTATCTCTCTCTCAGCTAAGGGGTCCTTGGCCTGAAAAAGGTTGAAGATCCCTGCCCTACACAGTAGTTCTTCAGCCAGAGGTTCTGCCACGGGACTTTGACTTTTCGTGATTGAATTGGAGATGCTGGCAACCTCTCACCTTTGACTGCTCACCTCCACCTCGCCCAGACCCCAAACACTCCACTCCTATTTATCATTTCCTGATACAATCACCACTGTCACCTCAGACCTCATCTCTGCAATTCTCCACCAGCTTCTCTTTCACAAACCCACACATACATTTAAAAATGTCTCCATCCCCGTTGTTTGGCGAACATTCTGAGAAAATAGACAATCTACAAGTTTGTAGATCTGCTATTTTCGGCAAAGAGATTTTCGAGGGAAATACTAACTTAACGCATGAGTGTTAAACATGGTTCTCAGTTTACGCACACATTTGCATGCAAAGGACCGCAATGGAAATAAGCTCTCTAAGCTTTTAAAACATATATTTCATCCTTTTGACAGATGTGTAGATCACCAATATACAGTATGCATTGTACATGCAATTTTGTCCAAAAAAAATCTATCACTTAATTAATCAATCGATCAAAACCTTGTATAGAGTCCTGGGAGACCCCTGTCAACTGTATATAGGGTTCATGTGGTTAAGTCTGTACCATACCCAACTCTACCATTTATTGCAGTAATAACATCCGAGTTGTAGCATCCACTTACAGTGGTTATCTGTTCGTTCATGCGCGATCTTCAAACGGCCGCCTATTGCCGCCTATTGGACCTCAGAGATACCTAAACATACCTTTAAAAGTTGACGCCCACAGAATCTTAGCGCCTCCTTTTGCAAGGATTAGAACGTTTAGTGTGGCCGTTCAGCCATGAGGTGGCGCTTGGTATCAAAATTAAAAAAGGTTAAAGTACTCGTTAGAAAGAAAGTCCATTTTCACATGTTATGTTAAAATTGAAAATAGCAGATCTACAAGCTTACAACATGTAGCTTAGTTCTGCTATTTTTAAAATAGACAACGTTTATATAAGGCTGAAGTGGTTAATGTATGTTTTGTAATAATAATCAAAATCTAAAAAGTAAAAAAAAAAAAAAAAAAAAAATTACAGTTCAAGAGTTCTAGGGATAACCCTAACACTCCCATATTTAATATTCACACAGCAAAAACAGGAATATGAAAACTATAGAAAAATAAACTAAACTAAGTGATAAAGATGATGGACAGAAGAGGTGGAATGAAAAGCAAAACACTGATATAAGGGGAAGGGAAAAAAACAGGAAAAGAAGGATTCAGACTATTGGGTGTTAGTGGAGGTCAGGGTTCAAGTCATTTAGGGTGACCTTAACGGAGGGTAAATTAGTGGGATGAGGGGTCAGCTAATTAAGCACGGTACCGGCTAGCATAATGCCATCTTAATAATTTAATCACTTCTTAAATTATTGCATGCAGCCGCCCTCCGGGGGGCATGATGGACGGACGGACACGCACACATGCATGCACGCGCACACACACACACACACACAATTAATCCAAATTACATTAAAGTGTCGATATAGTACTTAGAATCATCTGAAGACAGCCGTATTCATGCCCCCCCATGCACACACACAGGTTGATAAAGTAATTACTTTTAAATCAGCTTCAAATCCCATTCCCATTGCAAAGCCAAAAGGTAAACTGTATTTCCAGATCTGTGTCTTCTCCTGACTGAAACATCATCACCACATCTCACTTTCTTCTCTTCTTCTTCTCCCTCTTGTTTTCCTGTATTTTTCCCTCACATGAAGCAGGTAAAGGTTGCATCTGTGAGGGTGATCCTAACAGTTCCTAGATATATAAAATCAAGAGCTCTTATAGACGACAATTAATCAACTGCTGAAATGCACTGGGATTGAATCGGTTTAGACTGAATTAATCCCCTACCAGCCACGGCTTCTCTTCTCTGGGCAATTTACTGAGAAAATACAATTATAGCCAATGAATTACATCTCACTAGCTCACCCATACTGTACCAGCAGAAGTGTGCGTGCGTGCGTGCGTGCATGAGAGATTGTATATGCGACTATACGAGTGCACATGCTGTCTCTCGGCAAGCTCAGTGCTGACATGATTAAAAAGAGAAAGGGAAAAAATCACTGTATCAAATCCAATAGGGAAACTTCTCCAGTAATGCGTGTAAAGTGTGGACAGTGACTCAATACTGGATGCAGTAGATTAAACCCAATTAACTTCAAGTCATTTTTGTGCTTAGCCTTTCATTTCACCACCTTGTCTTTGTGCGCATGACGGCGTGTGCCGACTGGAGGAGTCCAGCTAAGCTCAGGAGCTGCTAAACAAGCACACATGCTGTGTGTCAACATTAATTGACTGAACTGCATATTCTTTATAGGTATATTTTTGTACCGTTTGCTTGTTGTATTGTTGCTTGTATAGATGTTGAATGTTTACATGGTCCACAATGGAAACAAGGCTTTGGCTTTTTTGTGATTATCCATTTGACTCCATGTACTGCTGTACTTTTAAATTGTCAATAAAATACTCAATTCAATTCAATGCTATTATAGGGCACTGGGGTTCCTCTCCTCCATACATCTCAGTTCACCATCATCGATCGTCTCAGCCAGTGCAGTGAGCTGTATCTTGGATAAAAATCCAGAGAGGTGTCCCTTTGAGCTCCTCTGTGGCTGACGTCATCATTGCAGAGCTCTGCCCCAGGACTGGCTCTTGGGACCTTTGATCCCAGCCATTTCTGTGTGTGTGAATGCGTGCATGCATGTGTATTCCTGTGCCTGTGCCTGTGCCTGTGTGTGAGATACAAAACAGCTGGAGGTCTGGATGGATAATTGCATAAAGGCCACCAGAAGCCTTCAGTTGTTTAAGGAGAGGAGGCATTTCTACAGACATTTTCACAGTAGTTCAACTATTTATAGAATTTAAAAAAAAAACTTCACAGCCTCACCCACATTCACTCTCAATCACAGAAGTCCTTCCCACCATATCCTGCGTTAGTATTGCAGTGTATTTGTGTCTAATGTTGCAAAGTAGAATAATTGTGATTAGCTATAGACTCTAATTACCATCGCATGAATCGATGAATCAACCCAAACAATGGGTCAGAAATGGGTCTGCAAGGGACGGTTTCACAGGAGCACACAAAGGTAAAGAGGCAGGAGAGACTAATTATAGAGTCAAGACAGGCTGGCAGACAGACAGACAACCAGGCTGTGGCATTTACACACTCCGACAGGAGAGTGTACTGTATAAACACAACACACACATGTATGTGTCATTATGTCGTTCTGGTTCTCTTTTCTTTAGATATCCGCTGTGAGCAGCAAATCCACTTACAGGGACAAACAGACCCCCTGTTGTCTCACCAAGAGAAAACAGAGAGCGAGAAACAAAGAGAAAGCACCCCTACATGTTTATGGACAACCGCCATGAGAGGTGCATTTGCGTACGACATGCAACTTAATCATTTTGGTACCTTTGTTATTGTTTTTTTTCCTGCGTACTGTACATGCTACGTCTTAGAATTCAATTATTCTTCCAAATCCCACAACTCAGCTCAGTTAGAGCTCACAGCAAAACAACGCCCGCCCCAGGCTGTTATGCATGTGGTCAGTGCCTTTGTACTCAGATCCATATTCAAATACTGTGGATTTATGAGTATTGATGTTTTTAAACCACTTTCAGCTGATGTGTCAGAATTCAGAGCAGTTCCTGTGTCATGGTGAGGCAGTGATGCGGAGGCATATATTATTGAAACACTTTGAATGACAAATGGGAAAAGCCCTTGCACAGCTCAAGAGACACAACAAGATGGGGGGGGTGAGAAAGAAAAGAAAGAAAGAAAGAGAAAAAGAAATAGAAAAAGAAAGAGAGAAAGAAAGAAAGAGAGAAAGTAAGAGAGAAAGAAAGAAAGACAGAAGACTTGCACAGATTGAGGACGATGTGCACATGTCTAAAGCTGCAGTATCATGTAAGCTTGATTCATGCTTAAAAAAATGTCTGTCAGCATGCAGAACACGGCCACAATGCATCTTTTATTCTCTAATCTTGATCGCTACAGGGGAATAATTATTGAACATATCCAGCCCATATGCATAATCTCTGGCCATGCATGCAGACATCTAAACGACAGCAGCTCAATAAAACTGGAATATGAAATAAAACCAGAGTTTGCATCTGTGTAACACTTGCCCAAACAAATGCCCACGCATGCAATTGCATGGCCATAAACATGTGAGACACACAAGCATGTGAATGCGCGCTCATGAGCACACACACATTCTTGTTGATTCTCATTTTTTATTCCACTCTGTCAGCGCTCTAAGATTGGCTTTGCACCAGCAAATGAATTCAGGAGGTGGTGATGTGGGGCTGGTTACTGCATGTCAAAACACCTATTAAAATTCCATAATTGCAATCTAATAACAGGTAATAAATCTAAATAGTGAGGCAATAAATACTATTATAAAGACTAATGCAGTGTTCTCAGAGCTGCTGTAAGAGAGCAGATGACTGCCATTGCAATATCATTATACAGTACCTCTCATGAGGTACCTGAGGGTCTGGAAGATTAGCTGGTTTAGCAGCACCTCAATTGAGGTACACATTTTCTTGAATACCTTGTAGCTCTGAATAGTGACCAAATGGAACTGATGAGGAACAATGTCAACTGCAAAACAGAGCTGAGTCAAGTTCAATACACGCAGAGAACCAAAAACATGGATATTGGTCATCAAACTTTGTACTAAACCAAGTACAGCTTGGCCAGCTGCTTGTGAGAGGTACACAGCAAATCATCAGTGATATGTGTGTAAATATTTGGTTCAATTTAATCATTTAGTTATTTAGTTTAAGTGGTTGAGCAACTAGAGTACCAGGACAAAGTAACTAGAAGGTAGAAAACAAACCAAAGCATCAGTCTAAATAACATTATCTACTCTAAATAACATGCTATCTACTGTAAATGACACATTCAGCATCTGTGAATAAGTAAACAACATACGGTACATCTGAATAACATAACAAGCATTTATTTAAATAGGCAACTTCAAGTACAGATATAAAGAGATAATGAGTGCTAGAGGATGAACTTTGTATTATGTGACATCTGCTGAAGAGGAGCTAGACTATGTGCAGTGAACCTAGCGACATTTTGAAGAAATCATGTTTGAATGGATGAAAAAAAGTAAAATCCAGTTTGGTTGTTGCACTATAATTAATCGTCTAAGCTGTTTTCTTTCATTCAACTGAAATTCTTATCCTTTCCAAATGATACAATGAATAATAATAATGACCTTGGTACAATACATAGTGCAGGTAAATATAATTCTGTCCCTTCTGTATTATCAAAGAAAAAAGTAAATAACTAAACTAAACTATCATCATGAGTCATCAAAGTGCTAATCAAAGTATCATATTTCACCATAAAGGCTACCGAACACACACAACCAAATAAAAAGCCATTAAATTGCCACTTTAGAAATGTGCCCTGTACTCACTTATACTGTATGTTGGTTTGTTTACTGTTGAGTGAGAAAACAATGTTGCACATTAAGCTAATCATCTGGGGTGTTTTTGACATTGCATGCCACCCACACACACACACACTACACTTCCCAAATGATATTTAAATCCTAAACAGATATGGAATTATTTAAACATTACTCTGAAGTAGGTCTGAGCACAAATCTGCACATAGAGTACTGTCATCTCAGCTTGTGCGTCACCACACACGTAATGCAGAGAATTATGGTGCATAAACACATCTTTGACATATAATTATGCACTTACCATTTTCACCTAAACATTTATCTTTTCTCTAAACAGTGCAGAAGGAAGTGACTGAGGTGGATGAACCAAACCAGGGCAGCGGGCCCACTAATACTCTACCTCTAGAACCTGGGCTTTTCCACCTCCTTCACTGATTTTCTCATTATCAGCTCAAATGTTGAACTCAACAGAAAGTGACAATTCCCTGATTACCATCGGGTCCTGCTCATCCCTTCCAGCAAATACTGCTTTCGACCCGTGTTAGATGGCATTAACTATCTCTTCGTTCCCTCCCTCCCTCCGTCCTTCCTATACTTGTCCCTAGTGTGTCTGATGGTGTGTGTAAGCGTTTGTGTTAATTTGAACACTTGCATGTGTTTGTGTGCATAATACGTTTTGTGCATTTATTTGTATCATATTGTCCAGTGTGCACACATGTATCAATGTGTTCCTCACCGCAGAGCCATATCCATCCATTAGTTGCAGGGCGTGAGTCACTGCGTGAGTCACTGTCTCCTGGAAACCATTGATAAACCATTGATGACGTGCGTGTGTGTGTGTGTGTGTGTGTGTGTGTGTGTGCAGATACTGTACATCCAAGGATCTCTCACTCAAGTCACATCTCCGGTTCACACAACCTTAAATTAACACACTATATAAAATAACCCATTGTTTTCTGTTTATGTCTCTTCTTTCATGCAGTGCTGTTGCGACACACAACAGAGGCCATATGTGACAATGAACTTTGAGAAGAAACTTTTACAAGAGGGAACGTCTATTGTTCTACGCTTCTCACCAACTCTTTCTTCTTCCACATATCTCTCATTCAGTCACCTGGGGAGTCGTTTCACTGAATATCTGTTTATGCATTAACACATTCTATTATCCACCACCTGCTTTGTTATGCAAGACACAATACACAGGTATTAAACCTATGCCAAGAAAGAGAAGAATTACATGAATTAATCTAACTGCAAGAAGGAGTATTACCTGTACAGCACCTGTGTGCATTGAAAACACTAAATCACCCTCATAAATCAAACTGTTTACTATTAATGACATGTCTTATTCATCAGCCCCTATCCATCAATTATTGTACAATTTGCTTGAGTGATGACAGACCTCATGATTAAAACTGTTGATGAATCGTGCAACAATAACCTTTTATGAGTGATTATAAGTGAGTACTGTGTGTGTGTGTGTGTGTGTGTGTGTGTGTGTGTTGTGTGTGTGTGTGTGTGTGTGTGTGTGTGGGCTACAGATGCCAGACGAGTCCTCATGGATCTGGGCATAGAACCGCCACCGAGAAAAAAAAGAAGATCTACAAACACACCACATGTGGCCCTTAACTGATGATTTATTAACTTGGTTAAGCCATAGTGAGTTAACCATTAATTAACATGAGTTAATGATTAACTCATGATGAATGAATGTTGGATTTAATCATGAATTAAGCGTTAATTACGGTGTATGAATGTGTGGGTTATTAAGAGTTGTGACCTAAATATTTCCGTGTCATTCCATCCATGTTTCATCTCTGTGATAACCCAGACATCTTTACATCTTTGAATGCTAATACACAGATGGTGTTGTGGTTGATGAAGAGTACAGAGAAGTGTCTGTATTAGAGATAGCCTGCACCTTTGACCCTAGCCTAGAGGAAGCTTTTATGACCAAGGTCATTAAATACCAACCTTCTACATACAATCTCAGAGCTGGGCGATAGGTGCAGACTATTTGTTTTTATAATTGGCAGCCTAGGACATACCCACAGACTGGTTGTTAGAGGGTTTCAATAACTTGGGATGCCCAAAAAGGACGCAAAAAGGCTGGCAAAGTATTGTGCTGTCTCCACTGTAATTGGCAGTACTTATACCCATAGAGTACTGAGTGATATGCTTATTGTATCAAGAAGACATATGCCATGATTTTGTGAATGTAATCTTAACTGTACTAACCTTTAATATGTGTCCTTGTATGCTCCTTTATGTGAACATGAATACATTGTTAAAATGTGTGTGTGTGGGTGTGTGGGTGTGGTGTGTGTGGTGGTGTGTGTGTGTGTGTGGTGTGTGGTGTGTGTGTGGTGTGTGTGTGTGTGTGTGTGTGTGTGTGTGTGTGTGTGTGTGTGTGTGTGTGTGTGTGTGTGTGTGTGTGTGTGTGTGTGTGTGTGTGTGTGAGTGTGAGTGTGAGAGAGAGAGAGAGAGAGAGAGAAGAAGAAGAGAGAGAGAGAGAGAGAGAGAAAGAGAGACAGAGACAGAAAGTCTAAAAGTATAGAGTGTAAAAGTGATTACGAGAGTGTGAGAGAGACAGACAGACAGACAGACAGACAGACAGACAGACAGACAGACAGATTGCACCAGCACACTGTGTTTGGCCAGAAGTGAATTCTCTCACTGCGTGGCTGAGAGTCTTGGCTGCCTGTGACTGTAAATTGACTCTAATGGAGCACGGGTCCAGTTCTAAACCATTCAGCGTGAAATACATTGTTTGGCTTTCAGAGAGCACTTAACACAAACAAAACAAGACATGACTCAGTCATGTATACCAGCATGCTATCTGTTTTCTCTGATTTGTCTCGCAGAATCTGGCAACACTGCTAGTGGCTCCCCATTGGCTTAGACTTGTTGCTTATTTCTCTCGCAGAATCTGGCAACACTGCTATAGAGGCGAGCGGCGTGTAGCTTGGGAGGACGAGACCGACCGTTCAGAGTATGATTAGATTGACGGCGTCGCAGCGCAGCTCTACCACATTGTTGAACAGTTAATGTAATTAGTAATACCAGTCAGTCATACACACTACAAAATGCTACCAAATAAACCACCATCAGTGCTGCAGTTTAGATGGTGCGAGTAGAGTAGAAATGCGTGCTATATTTTGTTATAATTAAAAATACTGTATGGCAC
This sequence comes from Gymnoscopelus braueri, assembly GCF_963280865.1. NCBI lineage: Eukaryota > Metazoa > Chordata > Actinopteri > Myctophiformes > Myctophidae > Gymnoscopelus > Gymnoscopelus braueri. Next base: position 5,489 of record NW_027660472.1, on the reverse strand, counting down.
ATGATGAATCATCACAGTCATTGATTGAGCAACAATGTGACAATGAGTGAGAGATGAGTAGGTAGGCCATATGTTTAGACTCAAGTGGAGACAAGGCTACAAGAAAATGAAAAGTCGAGGTGTTGGCTATGCTGAGTGTTTTGCTTGGAGGCGGTCGGCGGTACCGCCGTGGCTCCGCAACGCTGTCAATCTCAGGGACACCTGGTGTCAGAGAAAGCTTGCCTAGGGGGCCCTCACACATTTGCGGGGAAGGGGAGGAGGGGATGGTCGCGGCATGTCGGTCGCTTGAAAACCACTGGTTTAAACAACATTTAGGAAGAAACCCCAAATAAGCAACTCCACTTCAGAAACAAGCCCAAAGAAACCTCAACCCGAAACGACCAATATTTACAAGTGACATTACAGAAAAACAAGCCCAAAGTCGCTTATAATAAGCGGACTTGGCAACACTGCTTCCATTCCTGCTCCTACAATCTCACACGTGCAAGGAAATGAAGCGCACACACAGTAGAAAATGAATGACTGGTAGAAGGAAAAAGTATATAAGTCATTGTAGCATGTATGACGTTGTCTAGCATACAATGCTATATGTGTCTAATTAGACAAGGTTTACTGGGTTTAAATACCTATGGCCCATAGAACATTGGTTCTCAAAGTGGGGTCCTTGTGAAGCTAAAGTAGATAACATAGCATCACAATGATTTTAACCACTTTATACATTTATATGTTGGCTATTCAAAAAGCAGATGTACAAGCTCATAGTGCGTCACTTCGTGCCGCAATCTGCTATTTGAAAAATATCTCAAATGTTTCGACATTTTTGAATGATTTTGATTATGTTTTACATAAATCTTCTCTTCTGGGGGTCCCTGGCACAAAACCTTTCCAAATGGGGGTCCGCAGCCAAATACATTGGGGCCAATTTGGGGCTCCTTGACATGAAAAGGTTTGAGAAATACTGCCATAATATTGAACAGGAAGTAGCCCATCTTTCATAGAAGGATCGAGGGCTGTCAGCACATGTCTTGTTTTCAACCTAAACGGTTGGCTAAGTTAGCTGCTGAAATGAATTCATTCAGAGAGAGAGAGAGAGAGAGAGTTTGATTGAATACTGTATTAGTCAGAAATGTAAACAGCACATGGTACAGTCACACATCAAAACAAAAAGGTCCTAAGGACTTGTTTCCATTGTGGTCCTATGAATTCAATTCATCAACATAGCATAACAAATAACACAATAATACATGTTATCAACAAATACAAAACACTATATATACAAAAGAGAAAACATAAAAACGGCGGCAGTGAATGACACCTCCTTTCTATGGGGATTCACATTTACCTCCCCTTGTGGTCTCCTGATAGATGATTTGTTGGGCCAGTTTTGAAAGAAACCAGAGATTCACATCTTTTAATGGATCGTATTTAATGGATCGTATTTAATGGATCGGGCATTCCACATTTTGGTGGCAGAGTAGTAGAACGAGTACTTTCCCATGTTTGGAGAGAGAGAGAGAGAGAGAGAGAGAGAGAGAGAGAGAGAGAGAGAGAGAGAGAGAGAGAGAGAGAGAGAGAGAGAGAGAGAGAGAGAGAGAGAGAGAGAGGGAAGAAGAAAGAAAGAAAGGAGAGAGAGAGAGAGAGAGAGAGAGAGAGAGAGAGAGAGAGGGAAGAAGAAAGAAAGAAAGGGAGAGAGAGAGAGAGAGAGAGAGAGAGGGAGGAAGAAAGAAAGAAAGAAAGGGAGAGAGAGAGAGAGAGAGAGAGAGGCATTGAGGGGGAGACCCCTGCACTGTTTCATGCATGCACTCACAAACATTGGTGAATGCATGCCACACACACACACACACACACACACACACACACACACACACACTTCCCAAATTATATTTAAATCCGAGTGTGCGCACGCGCGCGTGTGTGTTCCGCAGAGAGACACAGAAACACTAATGTCCCTGGTTCCCTGGCTAATTACTGTTCAGAATGTGATTACTTGAGGGAGTCTCTCTAACCTTTACACTTCCATAAATAATAGCTTTAACAGCAACAAGCTCCAACTCTCTAATCTAAGAATAATTGGAAGGGGAGAACCACTTCCTTAGCAGGTCTTTATGAAACACTTCAAACTGAGCCCTCCCTGCTGCATTATGTGTGATCATGGCCACCCTCGGATGAAATTGTTGCTCCCAGATCTGTGTTAATGTACATTGTGGGATCTTCATGTATCCCCATCTGTCATGTGGAAACCACTTAAGCTCTTTTATACTTTCAAACATTTTCAGAAATAGAAATAAATTACCGATCTACAAGAGAATTCAAGGATTTGTTTCTAAAAAGATTATACATGTTAAATAGTCATGGCTGAAATGGCTTGGAACTACAGTATGTTTTACTTAATTGTGGAATTATACCACTTTCGTCATATCTGAGTTATGATTGTCTGGATGGGGTTGAAATCAGACCCGATGCTGCACCGTTGTGTTACTGTAACAATAACCTAATAATCTATAAATTCACAAAATCTCTGTGTGTGTGTGTGTGTGTGTGTGTGTGTGTGTGTGTGTGTGTGTGTGTGTGTGTGTGTGTGTGTGTGTGTGTGTGTGTGTGTGTGTGTGTGTGTGTGTGTCGGTCAGACTGGGTGGGGCATGCATTCCAAACTTGTGTCATTCCCGGCCGGTACTATCCTCCTATAATTCTACAAACCTCTGTCTGTCTGTCTGTCTGTAGTGCGTTGGTGTCATGGAAAGCTGCCCGGTTCTCCTCAGTGACTGGAGCAATTTGCACACAGCCATTGACCATTACCATCTGAACTTAACTGCGAAGCCCGTTTATCAATTTCATAAAATCTCAGCATATTATTAGCGTTTATGTGTCAAACAATGGGAGCTAACGTAGCCCGGTTTCACGCGAGAAACAATCAGCAAGGTCTATGAAAACAATAACCCACGTTTGCAACTACTTTCGCTGCCCTTCACCGGGTAGGGTCGCGGCCGTGTATGCGCGGACACGCACATGCGCATGCACGTTGGGGAGACACATGTCAGAATGTACATTTGTGTTCGCGCGACGGCCGTCTGTGTGTGTTCGCGACAGGGGACGGCTCTGGCCGCATGAGAGTCGTTGAGTGTGTATGTGTGTGTATGTGTGCGCGCGTGCGCTCGCGTGTGTGTGTGTGTTGGCGACGGGGGACGACTCCTGCTGTTACATCTGTATATGCGCGGGTGTTTGTGTGTGTTCTGTGCCTCCACAACGCGGCGACGGGATGTGCGTGTGTGTACACACTACAAACTCACTTTCCATCCCTGAAACTGTCTGTTCACAGCGCATAAGCCAAACTGCACACTTTGGGTGCTCATATCCCCCTACGGGTATGGTCTATAATAATAATATACAGGACTCACATGGAGCAACTTTCATATCGGCAGCTTTATACGATTTTAGCTCGGTTTTAAAAATAAGCTGATCTACAAGCTCACAAAGCATATGCACTGATCACATAATATTTGTATGCACTTCACTGATCTGTAATAGCCGTCCCCTGACTAAATACTTTCTGATCACAGCAGGATGGCTGGTGTTACTTTTTCCTGACCTGCCCTGACTCACAGTCACATTGCACTGTTCTCAGCCAGGTAGTGTTTTCCAGTGCTGCAGGAGTCAGGACTCAGTATGGCGGGGGATGCAAGGGGAGGGATTGGGGAGGGATTGGCACCTATTTCCACATGTAGGCATCTATTAGTGAGGCATCTAATAATGCTCCCCCTCCGGCCCTCCCCCTCCGAACACACATACACAGACACACACGCTCGCCTTGAAGGCTGAGTGGCTTAGACAAACATACATGCTCACCTGACCACCACCACCACCCACCCTCCTCTCTCCCGGGATCAATAACTTTGATTGCCACAAGTCTTTCTACAGGGCTCATAATATCAATGTCTGTCTCAGCCTCTACTTCCCCCGGAGCGCTCACCCGAGCACAAGACAGAGAGAGAGAGAGAGAGAGAGAGAGAGAGACAGAGAGAGAGAGAGAGAGTGAGGGCTATTTTTTCTTACCTGATGTGGAGCAAGCCAGCAAGGTGGACAATAAACATGTAAGAGAAAGAGAGAGATAAAGTGTCTGTTAGGAATAGATCACATGCATGAATTCATAAATAAATACATATTGGAAGTAGAAAAAGTGCTCCTCGGAGCACAAGTCTCCGCCAGGTCACGTAGAATCGGCCACCTGGTGGCGCTATAACAGGCCCATGTGAAAACTTTGAAAATTTTGGGGCAGAGGTTCGGAATTGGCATCCAGGGAGTGTGTGCAAAGTTTCGCTGCGATCAGGCCAACGGTGCCGGATATTAGCTGTTCACAGACAGAAGGACGGACGGACAGGGTGCAAAACATACTCTCTCGCCATGTCTTCAGCCTGGCGGAGACAATAATGGAGTCAGAACTCAATATCTATTTGCATAAAAATAAACTATTAGCATTTTTTTTTTGATGAAATGAGAATGTGGATACTTTGTTTTCACCAAACCTCCTCTCACTCATGCCTTGCTCTCTCATGTACTCCTGAGAACCTCTCTACCAACCAAACACTTCCATGTCTCCAAGCCACAGCCGCAACCATGAACCCAAACACCATCAAACACAGACACAAATAATGTATAATTGGTGATTAGTCTGGCATACAGTGTAGATTGTGACAGATAATGTTTTCCAGTTCCCCTGTTAGCCAACGGTGGACAGACTGTGATTTACACAGTGCAGCCATGCAGCACTATTCTCAAGCCTGGACAGAGGCCTAATGGAGACACGCACACAGCTTCTATTAGCTGTGAAATCTGGTGGCATCAAATATTAAACACTTCACTGGTCTGGAGCACTGCTTGTCTTGTTCCACAGAACAGCCACTTAAACCTACAACAGGCAGGGGAAAAAGAAAGAAAAGGAATATGCAATGACAGCCACACGCAATTACCGGTGGGGTAATAGTGTATACATTTGTCCATTTGTGCGTGTGTGTGTGTGTGTGTGTGTGTGTGTGTGTGTGTGTGTGTGTGTGTGTGTGTGTGTGTGTGTGTGTGTGTGTGTGTGTGTGTGTGTGTGTGTGTGTGTGTGTGTGGGGAACGTATTAAGTCCCCACCGCGTCATTTGTTAATAATGAATCTTCATATTTCAAAACAACAACAGTCATTTCCTAAGCGAACACAGCGGAGAGAGTGTGCTTAATGAAATGAAATGTCCCCATTACATCCGACATGACTTGCAGCCTCCAACTGAATCCCAATTTAAAGTATTTAGACCAGACATGGGAGGGAAGAGAGAGAGAGAGAGAGAGAGAGAGAGAGCGAGAGCGAGAGAGAGAGAGAGAGAGAACACTGAACTTTCAAAACAACTGAATCTTTACACCAATTTCACACCAGCAGTGGTAGTGAATTCTACCACTGCGATTTTCTGCTAAATGGGTGTGTACAAAGTGTCTGAAACATCCAGGAACATTACG